>NW_015166438.1:388903-393020 GCF_001447785.1 Gekko japonicus | reverse complement strand
CAGGTGTAGTGTCCTTTGGCGGAGGTCTTTTTCCGTCTCTTCAGCTCGGGTTCTTGGGATGGTCCTTTTATGGTGCGCGGCTGCACGATGAGGTTGCAACTGGTCTCTGTCCCGGAGGCTCTGACCGTGCTTATGTCACCATGCCTCCACGCCGCCTCCAATCGCCTCCTGAGTTGCCTGCCGTCTGCCGCCGATCCGTCGCCATGTTCTCTCTTGCTGGCTCGCCGCTCATCAATTCACCACATCGTCCAGCCACCGCTGCTGCCCTCCAATATTGGAGGTAGGGTGCCTCCCCACTCTTAAGGAGTGGGTACCCATTTGTCTAATTGCCGTTAAGGGCTTTTGAGCCGCTGGGTGGGCGGGAGCTAGGATAAGGGCCGGGAGCTCACCCCGGACACGGTGGGACTCGAACAGCTATTAAGGCTGTCCAGAGAAGTTTTACTTGCAGGCATTTATTGCCTGTGCCACCGCTCCCTATTTAATGAAATTAAATAAATAAATAAATAAACTAATGATTATAATTAAAACTCTGAGACAAAAATGTATAAGAGAAGCCTTTGTAGACACAGGAATATGGGATACATTACAAGGAGAGATGAGTGGATATAAAATAAGAAAGATAAGTTGGGAACCCACAAGGAATTGCAGGGGGAGATGAACAATTGGGAATCCCTTAATCCAACCCAACCCAAGTTTCTCATTCCAAATAGAGTTGGCAGGTGTCTGATTTTGAACAGGACAGCCCAGTATTAGAGTTTTTTGTTCAGTAAGCTAGTTTTAAAGGGCAGCATTCACACTGTAGACTTGGCGTGATCTGGCGGCACCACTGTTTGTGGAGGTTTAAGTTGTCGTGGGAAGGGGTGACCAGACAGCACACCCTGAAGCAGCTCCTCTGTGCTCTGGTCCTGTGCTGAAACATCCACATTACCGGCACCTCAACCACGGATCATGGCCCTTGCTGGCAATGGGGGTTGCTTATGCTCATATGCACACATCCCTACCAGGTAAAAAAAGAAACCCACAACTGAGATGGAAGTGTCCGTTCACACTTCCCATCTGGCATCTGTTCACAAAGGGGGGTCCAGACATTGGGAAAAGTGGAGTGGAAGCACTGGCATACTAAAGACCAGACTTTCCCCGGTGTCAGCAAACTCCGTTTCCAGGACGGGATGCACCCGGGTGCTGATGACTGGGGCAGGGAAGGCAGATGTTCTTGTCTCTTTAAATCTGCTTGTGTGACTGTAGCCTACATTGTTGGTCTCTAAGGTGCTACTGGACTCAAATCTAGTTGTCCAGTAAACAAATCTAGAAAATACCAGGCAGAACTCCAACTCCAAGCCTGAGCTTCCAAGCATAGCAACAGCAAGAGGTGGAGGCTGTTGCTCAGGCTGGTGTTGGGTGAACCACACCTTCTTTCCCCCATCCTGGACGGTGTACCTCCAATTCTGGCTCAGTACACTGCTTTGCTGCCCATTCTGCCTCTATGTGCCAGCACCTCCAAGTGCAGCATCAGAGAGGGGTGGTGCTCCTCAGATTAGTACCTTATGTGCCAGGCAGGTGGCAGCTGCTCATGCACACCAGACAGGCAGCACATGCTCCTTCTTCTCATTGCACTCCCATTACATCCCATGCAGCAGCAGCAGCTGTCCTGCATGTTCTCACTGCAATTCTCCTGCTAGGCTAGCATATGTGGTAGACACCACACTGCTTGATCAGGTTCCTCCTGATATACTTTAGAATTAGCTCAGATCAGTCACACCACTGAATTTATAAAACAAAATAATAACCTACAGGGAAAGAACTTTGTTTTACTCTTGTGTGTGCATGGGGGGAGTTTTTCAAGAATCAAGTATGCAGTACTTGACATCCACAAGTTCCTCATCTTGCTTCCTTATAGCTAAAAATTGGCAGCCCTTTCTAATATTGTCTTTGATTGCTACAGCACAAAAACTGCAATAGGGAAAACTGCTGTCCAGACAAGCCCTAGGAGCATCTGCTTCTGGCTCTCTACTATTTTACACTGGCCTGAGAAAGAACATACTAATCTGAGAAGGCTTTCTACCTGAGTAATATAAGTAGAGTGCATGATCACCCTTGAGATTACATACAGGGAGAGAGCTGGGTGGCTGGCAGAGGCAGAAGATGTTGTTTGTTTGTTTTACATTTCCCTCCTGTACAAGAAAATGTAAAATTGGTTTATATGAGTTGCAGGTTAAGCTAAACATTTTAACTTGTCAGTCAGCCCCATGTTTGTTGACCTAAGATTGGCAGATAGAGACAGTTTTTTAGAAGAAAAGGGGGGGGGAATAATTTCCCCAGCTTTGTCTCTAATTCTTCTTCGGAATCCATAGTGAGTACTTTTCCCTCTGACCCAGCTAAGGAACATTGTGAAAATAAACCACTCAATCAAACTCCAGCTACTTAAAGATACATGTGTGTGTTTAAAAATGTTTAACTTGTTTACTGCATGGAACTTGCTGCTCTTCACTTTGGTTCCCTTACAGTGGCATATCAGAGGTTTTCATGAGGCTCACCATATAGAATTTGCTTCCTCTTTAATGTACAGCAGTTTTATTACACACAAATACATATGCACACAGCAGCACACACTTACAGAGCACAATCTGGAACAGAACAAGGCAAAATGCATTTTATTATAAAAATGAACTTGGAAGAGACTAGGGCCACAGTTTCAATGTACAGCACAAACACAGAAAACATAATTCAAGCCTCTTGTTATGGCCTTGAACACAGTATTCTCTCTAAGCTGAGTTAGTGTGAACTACCAGTTTTTTTAGCCTCCAGCTCACACATTTTCGTCTTAGTTCAGAGAGGATGGCCCCAGAGCAAACTAATTTATGCAGTAGCCAAATCGCTCACTCACAATTTTAATGTCAATAGCTCACAAAGTAGAATTTTTGGTCACAAGACTCCACAGCTTAGAGGGAGCATTGCTTGAATATATGAAGAAATGCCCTGACCTGGATAGCCCAGGCAAGCCCAATCTCATCAGATCTTGAAAGCTAAGCAGGGTCAACTCTGGCAACTCTGGCAAGTACTTGGATGGGTGACTGCCTTGAAATACTAGCAGTTGGGAAGACAGGGGCAGGCTTTATTCAGCCACCTCTCTGAATATGCTCCAGGCCCCCAGTAGGGGTCAATCACCAGAGGTCGCCATGTCTTACAGGTGCCACACCCACACAGTCACCAGAGGTCACCATGACTTCCAGGTGCACACACCCACATGAAAAATACAAAAAAAAAAAAAAAGTGAAAGAACCTGATAAGGCTATGCGGAATGTGTAACGATCCTGCACGTACTTATCTGAAAGAATCCGACGGGTATTAGAAACTCCCAAGTAAACACGGGTAGGATCGGGCTCCCTCACTAGAATAACGTCTACAACTTTGTACGGCCGCTTTGCACCACAACGAGGAGAGATATTTCTAAATGCAAACGTGCGCTCAGCTCAGCAAGTCCCGGTTTCGATTTTAACTGCTTTAATCCGTCTTTCATTCATACATTCATCCATCCGCCTCCCTTAGAATGTCGGGACACTCATTGGCTGTTGCAAAAAAGCCGGCTTGGCTCCGCCCCCACAGGCGAGGTCGTGTCGGCCTCTTTCAAGTGGTTCTCGGCTCCTTTCCCACTCGCGTCTCCCCGCGCTCCGTCCTGGTCGTTGGAGGCGAACGATCGGCTCTCTCTTTTTCATTTTGCAGTAGCCACGAGGGGCTTTTCTGGCCGTTTTCCGAAGCGAGCTGAGTAAGTAACCTGCCTTGTTGAACTAGCCAGGTGGGCACTTCCCAACCTTGGCCCGATGACATCGCTGTGGCTTTTGCGTGCGTGCTCTTGTGCCTGGGTCTTGCTTCCCCTCCACCCCCTTTCATTTTGTTTTATAGAAGAGTCTCTAGATCTGTGTCCCCGGGACTCAAGTCTGAGAGTTACTAAAACTGTGTATGGGGGAGAGCAACGTTTGAGTCCAGTGGCACCTTTAGGACCAGCAAAGTTTAATTCGGGGTATAAGCTTTGGTGTGCATGCACACTTCTTCAGATATAGTGAGCGTATCTGAAAAAGTGTGCATGCACACCAAAGCTTATACCCCGAATTAAACTTTG
>NW_015166438.1:387315-387528 GCF_001447785.1 Gekko japonicus | reverse complement strand
CTCCTAAAGCAGTCATTTTCTCTAGGGGAACTGATCTCTGTCATCTGGAGATCAATTGTAGCAGTGGGAGATTGGCAACCCTAGGGGAAAGTCAGCTGCACAGCAGGGGGTTGAAGAGAATGGTTTGATGGCTGCTGGGCCAAGATTGGCAACAATAGTTCCCCAGGAGCCCCATCGTAAAGGCACCAAACAATTCCTCAAGATTTTCCAAAA
>NW_015166438.1:367594-387156 GCF_001447785.1 Gekko japonicus | reverse complement strand
CAGATCCCACCCTCAGCAGGCTTCATCCCTAAAATATCCTGGAAGTTTCCAACCTGGAGTTGGCAACCCTATGTCCTGGAGTTCGAACCTGGAGTTGGCAACCATCAGCCAACGTTTATCTGCCTGTCTGTCTTTACAACCCCCCCCCCTCCCCCCCCCACACACACACACAGCCTCTGCCTAGGGAGCAGCTGACATCATTCTCCTCTCCCAACTGAAAATTCCAACTGCCTTGTGGGGGGGTGAGTTTGAGGTGTGGAATGGAGTGTAGTCCAATCAGCTTCCATATGTAAATGACCTTGGAACGCTGGCCGGGACTGCACAAAGCAGCCAATGAACCCAGACAGTGTCTTCCGAGTGGCAGTTTTTTCGGCCTAACACTAAAGGGGCCAATTTTAGAATTCTGGCACCCAAAACTCTTTTATAATAAGGGAGAGATAATATCACACATACATAGAATATATAAACAATGTGTAATGTTAGTTTATTGAAGCATCAATAATTTTGAGAAATGTGTATGAATAATCTGAAAAGGTAGTGTGAGGAAACAGAAAATGGCATGAAAATAAAGAAGTTGCAGAAGGAAGAAGCAAATCGAAAACGGATAATATCACACATACATAGAATATATAAACAATGTGTAATGTTAGTTTATTGAAGCATCAATAATTTTGAGAAATGTGTATGAATAATCTGAAAAGGTAGTGTGAGGAAACAGAAAATGGCATGAAAATAAAGAAGTTGCAGAAGGAAGAAGCAAATCGAAAACAAGGATTTTTAGGTCAAGCAGAAAATAGCAGGTATGAGAAATGTGAAATAATCCCCATTAAACAATGAAAAATGAACTATAAAACTGCTGTTAATCATTATCATTGATAAATTGAAAACAGCAGCAAAACTTACAACATTAAATTAACATTTGTTATTCTGGCACATGGCTATCTGATTTTGAAGGAGGGAGAAATAAGCCCTGTTCACAAGTTACAATGAAAGCATGTACAATTTGTGTACAGTGCATACTTGATTGTTCATGGTATATGTATTGAATAATTATCATGTTACAGCCAATGCATATACAGCTGAATGTGTGGTATAAACCCCACATTTATCCAGGTACTGGTCCCTGTTTTCATTAATATAGTGAATGCATGTTGGCTCTTTCTTTCCAACAGATGTATGTACATACAGGCAGGATATACGTGCATTTACTGTAACGTGAACAAGGGTGTTGTCAGGAGGTAATTAAATGGACTTGGACCTTTTCCAGTTATCCAAATCAAATCCGTCTTGCAACAAACATTTTTTTTTTACCTGATGGGTCTTCCTGCAGTGATTCCACATGTCATCAATGGCTTAGTGAGGGCTCTCTTGATTGTGTATAAGCAATGTCTTCTGTTAGCCTAGGCTGTTATGTTCTCAGGTATGTTGCTGCAATTTCTATTCACCATTTCTCTTCCTATTCTTTCTCCCTTTTGAGGTTAATAATAGGTTGTCCTAAAGCCAGTGAATAAGAGGGTCTACCAGCTCACTAACTTCCTATTCATCACTGGTTTGGTAGTTTTCTTGCACTCTTGGCTTGAAGCCCCAGGGGATGTCAGCTGCAGCTCCCAGAATGCAATATCCACCTCATCATGCAGTTAATGACAGGGATGTGCGGTAAGCTTTAGACAAATCCTTATCTGATGTGACTCAGGCCCCTCTTTGAAATATCATAAATGCTCTGCATCCAGAGAAAATTATCTCAGATATTCAAGAGCTGGCACAAGTCTGGATAGTTCATCTGGTTCCTTAGTATCTGATTTCCCAATAATGGGGACGGCAGAGAGACTGATTCAGCATCAGCAGAGATGCATATCATAAGGATGCTGGTCCTCCCAAACAGAATGATCACAAGTGGGGTTTTACACTCAGCATTCCACCCTCCACCAATCATTGAACAATCTTGCTGGATTGTGAGGATTTTTCTAATTCGAAATAACCATGGCTCCTGGCTGGCTGAGTGATTCCATAGGTTATGGGAATGCTTTGTTTGCTCAAGCAGGCAAGGGATGTGGAGGTGATAGACACCTGTAAAAGCAGAGGCTAAAAGACTGTCCAACAGAAAACACACTCATGCACACCAAACCAGGTGCAATGCAGGATATCAATAATAATGAAGGATTAGATAATTTATTTTTGTTTGAGAGAAATGCTGATTTCTGATCTGTGATTTCTTAATGCCTGTCATTTCATTTACAAGGAATAAAAAACAATATATTTTTACATAAGAACATAAGAGACGCCAATGTTGGATCAGGCCAAAGGCCCATCCTGTCCAACACTCTGTGTCACACAGTGGCCAGAAATACCAGTGCCATCAGGAGGTCCACCAGTGGGGCCAGGACATTAGAAGCCCTCCCACTGTTGACCCCCCCCCCAAGCACCAAGAAGACAGAACATCACTTGCCCCAGAGCCCCTATCTATACCTTGTGGCTAATAGCCACTGATGGACCTCTGCTCCATATGCCTATCTAATTCCCTTTTGAAGCCGTCCATGCTTGTAGCCGCCACCACTTTCTGTGGCTGTGAATTCCATGTGTTAATGACTCTTTGGGTGAAGAAGTACTTCCTTTTATGCGTTCTAACCCGACCGCTCAGCAGTTTCTTATTGCTTCCATCCAAACTGCTATTATTCCTGGTAGGGGACAAAAGGCAACCCTTCCCATTCATGTGTCAAGGAAGCAGGGGTCGTGTGTGTGTGTGTGTGTTTGGGCGTGTGAAATATGTGGGTCAAAGGATCCCAATAGGGTTGCCAACTTTGGGTTGGGCAATACCTGGAGATTTGGGGAGTGGAACCTCAGGGGGGTGGGGTTTAGGGAGGGGAGGGACTTCAGTGTGACTATAATGCCATAGAGTCCTCCCCCCAAAGCAGCCATTTTCTCCAGAGTTACTTTTTTTTGGTCTACAAAATTCTAGAAGTTTCTCTGTCTCCAAGCACAAGTTCATTGCCTCTATTTTCCCTCCCCCCTGTGGTGATTGTAATGGGGAGTGTGTTGAAGTGCAGTTTAGCTGAAACTGGTCAATATGTTTGGGTCCTATGTTATGTCTGTACATCTGCCCAAACCCTTTATGTCGGGTCTATAGTATATATTTAGGAGGGGAAAGGTAATCATCTGAAAAATGTTGGGATACTTTTAAATGAGAAATGTATGTTTTTCCACCTATGGTTACATCAGATAAGAAGATATTGGTATTTTGAAAGATAATATTAATATTGCACAGAAACACTAAAAGAAACATCATCTGAAAGGCCAAATCCACAGTGTTTGGTTAGCAAACAAGCCGAGCTTTCCTTGGCTTTATCAGAAACTATGTTTTAAATCAAATGCAATCTATATAAGAATGGCTAGATATAAGAACAGGAACATTTTAATGCTGCCTCTGATCTTGTTAATATCCCCCAATGCTGGTATACTGCTAGCACACCAGAATGCAATACAATTTCATTATAGAAGTTTTAGACTTGTGCCTAGAAATGTGAAATGTTATCCAGTCTTCAATGGGAGATAAACAGAATCTTGCAAATGGGTGATAAAATGGCAAAGAGAATGATTAAAGCCTTCAAGTTCCAGTGACATCTGGTGTGAAACAAGTGAGCCTTATTATTTCAAACCCATGAGAACTGTTTTTTGTAATAAATTAGGTAATTACCCTGATGCAGAACAACTATGTAGTCTTTTTAACATGTGATACAACACATCTCATTCTCATCCAGGCTCCACCCCCCCACCCCCACCACAGCTGCTGCATAACAGCTTTTCACCCTGTAATGGGTTAAGTGTCTGGTAATGAAGGCTGTGCATCAGTCTAAGTGCTGTGCCAGTGAACAACCTGTGTTAACTCACTATGTTAGCTCATTCCTTCCTTGCCTATGGACCCTCATGATTTTTGGCATGCATGGCACCTTATTGGATTGGGCTGTTTGTGTGACCTTGGGAGCAATTAACACAAAGCCCTGTGGCATAGCCTTCAACTCATGGATCTAAACCTTGAGGTGAGTTGTTGAGGCCCTTCTGCTGAGTGGTGAGTCCCCATTCACAGACCACAAGGGAGCCATGCCTCCTGTCTCATCTTGTATGCAGGCTAAGAAGAGTAGCAAGATTGTGAGGGGACGTCACTCATTGGGGGAAAGTTCTGGAGCCTTGGAATGCTCCTCCCTGGCCTGTAGCTAGCATGGGGCCCACGGGGCCCGCCCCCCTGGTGTTTCTTCTGGGCCCACTCCCTCCTGGGCTGCCCCCAAAGTGCTCCAACTTACCACCTGCATTGTACTTTTGTTTAATCAGCTGGTGGGCCCCTCGACGCCCCCTCCCCCCAAATTCCCTAGCTACGGGGCTGGCTCCTCCCTATGATGGAACACCTCCTGGTGCTTACTTGGTTTCCTGAGCCCAGCTCTTTCATTCTGCTGCCCATGGTCCTAAATGTTAATGCTGATGAGGTCACAACTTTGGCTCCCCCTCCTTCTGCCCTCACTCTGATGTTATATGACTTATAGTCACATGTTTGCTGCTCAGTGGATATGGAAAGACCTCTCACCTATGGTGATGAACCCCAGATGTTGCACAATGAATCTACTCAGCTAGTGACCCATCAAGATAAATGCAGTCCACCCGTTATATACAATACCCTGCCAAGTATTTCATGAACTTCCCCTTTTGCAGCTCCAGAAAGGCAGCAAAACAGAGGATTGTCACACATGACTGATTGACTGTACTTGGCTTCATGAGTCACAATTCAAGCAGGCCTGATCTAGAATTCAGGAACAATCTTGACCAGTTTACTTTCCCCCCTTCTACATGATTCCATCTAACCATCTCTGGGTATATGGAATTGGGTAGAAAAAGTCTAATCTGAACAGGGCTGTGCATAAATAGTGTGACATTTGCTGCTGCAAACTTTCTAAAACTGTATGGAAGGAAATATATTCCTTACTTTAGGCAATTCTTAGATTAAAACTAAATGGCTACTCTGGGTTTCTATTTCTTCTCTTCAGTGTGTTCTACAGAACAGCGTCCCTCTATACAACAGTCCTCGGATCACGATGGATCCCACTTTGTCACTATCACTACAGATGTAACAGGCAGCAATTCCTGTTCACAATGGTAGGAATTCACGTACATTTATTTTAACTTAACCAAACAAATGTTCCTTATCCACGGTTTCGATACAAGCCATGATTTTCCAAGACAGCTTTTTTCTTAGAAATTATAGGTTTTTATATCTAATCAATGGCTATTGATGAGCCATATAATTACCTCAACTTCCTTGTGTTAAATTCTATCAATGGACTTTTGTTTACTGATAAAAACCAGCAAGATTTATGTGATTGCACGTGTCACTGTATCAAGACTCTTATGTAGTTTTTTAAAAAACTGTTACAAAGGACTGCATGTTTGCTGCAGTAAAGCATAAAAGAGAAATAAGATTTTTGGGGAGAGTTTGTCAATGTGAATACGCACATAAAGGTAGCAGAAAGATTCCGATCAACTAAACAGACTGCAAATTGTCTGTAGCTTTACATATTGCAATTTTGGAATTAAATGTTAAAATTCTCCTGGTCAAATCAGTATCAAGAGGTGTGGAATGCAGAGCGGAGAAAACCCACAGGTTACCAAAGGAATGGAACTAAGGAATCACCATCCTTTCAGCCTCTCTTCATATGAATAGCATCCCATATCCATGTTAGTTTTCTTAACTCCTTCCAGTGATAGTCCTGATTTGCTTCTTAAACAGAAGAAAGGGCTCTTAGATCACCTTCAATCACTTCAGCTTGTTAATGGCTTTCCTTTGGAGCTACCTTAAATTCCATCAAGCTCCCCACCCACCCCTTTTCCATTCCTAAACCCAGAGCACTTGTGGTACTTTAATTACCCTGCAGGCCTCAACGTCATTTGCTGGACCACAGTATTTTTACTTGCTCACTATGCCTTCTTTCTTTAAGACAGATTTGTTCTGTTGATGAAGACATGAGTTATCCAAGTAGAGGCTTTCCAAAAAAACCATTTCAGATTTTTTGAAAAAACTAAGGAAAAACTTTAGAGACGCCAATAGTGTGTTATTTATTTTGTTTTTAGAAATGGTGGCATTCTCTCCTCTTTCTCCTGGTGACATTTAATGCTGCAAGTGGAAAAAGGAGTCATGAGCCAGATGAAAGCCTCAGTGTATGAACAGGAAGGTCAGCAGGGAGAGGAGCTTGCAGCCCTCCGACCAGGCCGCACTCCCAAAGGAGTCTTCAGAGGTTAACACACCTTATTATATTGCATGTGTAAAATGATGACTGGGCTGCCTTGGCTAGGAACATCTCTTGCACAAACCTCACTGAAATAAATGGGAAGCTATGTGTCCTGTTGATCAACAGATGTGTGTTTCCAATTTTTGGTGTCCATATGGAACCCCTACATGTACGCAGTTCCCTATTTATTTTAACGTGGGTGGAACCAGGCATACTATCAAACTTGTGCACAGAACTGGTCCCTCTGTACCAAGCTTGTCATCATCTTACCTGGGGTAGGGGATTCCCTGCCCCCAGCTCTTGTTTCCTGCTGCCATTCCCTTGAGATGACTACATGACATCACTTCCAGGGAAAACCTGGAAGTGATGTCACAGCTCTATAAGAATTGCTGGAAACTCCATGTGTTTACTAGAGTTTCCAGTGATTCCTAGAGAGGCACAATATAATTTCTGCGGTTTCTCCAGCAGCGAAGTAATGCCCCAAGTCCCCACCCCCTGACTCATCCTCCTTTTCTGTACTGAAATTAGTGAGGAAGCCTTTACATAGATGCAACAGAGCCTCTGCTTGCAAGACATTGCTGTTCTGAAACACTAGGTTCTTCTACCCATTGACTAAAATCTTGAGGGGTGGGCCTCCTTTCCATTTATTTAAAAGGGTTGTTTCCTTACTATACTTTATAAGATAAGAAGCAGTGCCGCATAGATGTTTTCCCTTAACAAATAGGGGTGTGCACGACAATGTATATTCATTTTCAGTTTGCTTTAGGTTTAATGTCTTTTTTCTTTATTGCAGTTACTTCATATACTTTCCCCTTTATTTTCCTTTATAACTTCATGTCTTTGTTGTCTTTATTCATTTCTACTGATTTCAAAGAGAAACACGTTTCTGACATTTTTGTTTCCCACCCAACTGGTGATTGTTGTTAGATATAGTACCTCTCATTCAGCAGATCCACTGCCATATTGCAGGCTAATAGGAAAATGTTTTCATAGGTTATTAAATATCACACTTGTACAACAAGAAGCAGCAGACATTCAGCAATCCAAGAAAGCAGGCCGTGAGAGGCACAAATAATATTTAACAGAGGAAACTTTATGCTTGACTCCACCCATTCAAATGTAAGGTTGGGGGCGGGGTGGGGGGTCTATAAAACACAGCAGAGGAAAAATGGCATGCATACCTTGCCTCCTACTAGTAGAAGGGATGCAATTTTCATCAGTTATTCTCTCCAACTTTAAGACTTCTGACTCCCCCTTCATGCTGTTCTTGGGGTTCCCATGTCCATGTAGGAGAAGCATTTGGAGGGATTTCTGCAGCAGAAATCCCTTCTGTCATCAGAGTTTTACCATGGGGTCAGGGACGGATTTAGACTTGCTGAGGCCCTAAAATAATAAAGGATGTGTTTACAAAATCACAGAAATAATTACATAATTAAAGGGTTTTAAAATGACAAATAAGGCTCCAGCAGATTGCGAGGCCCTAAGCTGTAGTTTATTTAGCTTATGCGTAAATCCGGCACTGCATGGGGTACAAGCCAGGGAGACTGCAGAAATGCTAAATGAATTCTTTTTGTCTGGCTTCACTGCAGAAGATGTGGGTTGGTTACCCACCTGGAATTGCTATATTCAGAGAGGGTGGATAATTGTTAAATGCAACATTAATAACTCAAAGGCCCAGATAGCATATACCCAAAGTTTTGTAAGAAGCTTGAAAGTGAAATTGTTGACCTCTTAGCAATGACAGATAGGTTAAATCACTTACATCAGCCTAGGGTTGCCAACCCCCCCCGGTTTGCCAGGGATCCCCCGTTTTTTGGGGGGGCTCTACCTGCCATCGGCCAGATGGCTGGCGGGGGAAGCCCCACCCCCAACACCCACAGCCACCCATCTCACTCCCTTTAAGTGTGTGGAACCCGTGTTTCCTCCCAAGCCTGATCTCCGCAAGCTTGCAGGGAAATGCCAGCTTTGTGCTCTTAAAAGGGAAACGCGGCTGCTCTTAAAGGGGAAACGCCGGCTCCTGCATTTAAAAGGGAAATGCCGGCTCCTTTAAGTGCAGGGAACTGCCGTTACTGGAGATCTGGCACACGGGCAGGTGGGGGGTGCGGTGGATGTCCCCAATGTGACGTCATCACGTCAGGGATGCCCCTCCCCCTCCAGGAACGCCCCCAAAGTCCCCCGCTGGGGGTGGAAGATGGACTTGGCAACCCTAAATCAGCCTCTTGATTGGATGGCTGTAAAGTAGCACATTTAACGCTGATTTTAAAATTGGGATTCAGAAGACAAAGGGAAATAACAGGCTTAATGGTTGTAAAGGCAGAATCACAAAACGTGCAAGGACTCATGGGAAGTAAAAAAATCATCCTCCCTAGGCTCTACCACATCTCAAATGGTTTTGGCTTGCTTTTCCCACTTTCTCCAGCTTACCCCACCCAAACTTTTGGTTGTCCTGCTCTCATTGATTCTGCTGTAGGCCACCTGCTCTGACACCTCCTCATTGTCCTGGGGTGACAGGAAAAAAAACCCACAGGAAAATAGCCCACAGAATCCCACCATCATAAATGCTCATAGGAAAAAAGCCCACATGGAAAAAAGCCCACACGGAAAAAACCCCACATGGAAAATACCATGTAAAGCCCCATAGATATTTATAATTGTAAAGTAAAGGTAAAGGTTCCCTTGCTCGAAAGTCAGTCGAATCCGACTCTAGGGTTGCAGTGCTCATCTCCGTTTCAAAGTTGAAGAGCCAGTGCTGTCCAAAGACGTTTCCGTGGTCATGTGGCTGGCATGACTAAACACCAAGGCGCACGGAATGCTGTTACCTTCCCACCAAAGTGGTACCTATTTATCTACTTGCAATTTTTTGCTTTCGAACTGCTAGGTTGACAGGAGCTGAAACTAGAGACGGGAGCTCACTCCATCATGCAGCACCTGGGTCTCGAACCGCTGAATTACTGACCTTCCACAGCCTGCAGTTCAGCGTCTTAACCACTTGAGCCATCGCAGCTACAACCAATAATCTCCATTTATGAGAATGAACAGGTATTACCTGTATTCACATGCAACAATTTGTGTTGTGATTTTATCAAGTATAATTAAATAATTGTGGTTATCCACAATTATAAATATCTATGGCACTTTACATGGTATTTTTCCATGTGGGCTTTTTCCGTGTGGGCTTTTTTCCATGTGGGCTTTTTTCCATGTGGGCTTATTTCCACGTGAGCTTTTTTCCTGTGTGCATTTATGACCATGGGTTTTTTCCCGTGGGCTTTTTTCCTGTGGGGTTTTTTCCTAGAACCTTGTCCTAGCTACTGAATTTGTGCATACCATTTTGGGTTACCTATCTACCCTAGATGTCACCTGAACAAGGGACTTTTGTTGCTATTAACTTTTAAACAGTTTTTTTTTACTCCTACATTATTCTCTTATATTCTAATAGTCAAGTGTGGGTGAGGATATCTAAATTTGTGGATGAGCCTACACTGACAGAAAATAGATATACTTACCTTTGTTCTGCAGAGTTGGTGGTGGGGATGTCCAGGAGGTGCTCCAGGCTCAACTGCAGCTGTGGCTAAATCTAGGAGCATCTCCAGGCTCGGCTATGGTGACAGCTGGGTCCAGGAGCTGTTCTGGGTCTGGTCACAGAGATGGTTGAGTCCAGGAAGGGTCCAGTCCAACTGCGGTTTAATCTGTGAGCCACTGTGGGCCCAGTCACAGCAGTGGCTGAGTCCAGGAGCTGCTCCAAGCCTGGCTATGGTGGCAGCAGAGTGCAGGAGCTGCTCTGGGCCTGGCTGTAGCAGTATCTGGGAGCCACTCCAGGCCTGGCTGTGGCTGTATTAATGTCCAGGAGCAGACCCGCTTTTGGTGTGGAGCCACTCCAAGACACCACAGGCTTGTATTCTAATGGTCAAGTGTGGCCCAATCTGTGGATACTTAAATCCATTGATAGGTCGTATTCTGACATAAAACAAATAGTTCTGCAAAGCTGGGGGGGGGGATCCTCCCAGGTTTGTAGAAAAATCCGAAAATGTTAAAATATTACACTGGGGGGATTTAAACACTCTCAAACAAAAGCATTTTCTGCACATGCACAGACAACTGACCTACCTGGTGGTAGAGTCCCTGATGGAGTCCCTGATACTTGGTGGTGTCCCTGATCCTTGGCAGTGACAATAGCAGT
This sequence comes from Gekko japonicus, assembly GCF_001447785.1. Lineage (NCBI taxonomy): Eukaryota > Metazoa > Chordata > Lepidosauria > Squamata > Gekkonidae > Gekko > Gekko japonicus. The sequence goes on along the minus strand of NW_015166438.1, from coordinate 376,707 downwards.
GGGGGGCTGGGAGCCACAGTGGGCCTGGCAGCAAGCGGGGCGGGGGGGGAGAAAGGAAGTTTTAGGATCTGGGAGACCCAAGTTCAAATCACCACTCTGCCGTGGAAGCTCACTGGGTGACTTTATGCCAGTTACACATTAGAAGCCTAACCTACCTCACAAGGTTGTTATGAGGATAAAATGGAGGAGAGTAAAATTTTGTAACCTACTTTGGATCCACATTGTGGAGAAAGGTGGGATAGAAATGAGATAAATAATAAATATAGCTTAATTTGGTGGACACATAAAAGGTTGGGTTGGTTTGTGTATAGGAAGGAAAGAAGGAAGCAGGGAAAAGTGAGGATATAGGGCTGCTAGGAGGAGGGAAAGAACAGCGTGGTGAGGGGGGATTCAAGGAAAAGTGAGGTGCACCCGGCAAATCCTTGTGGGTTCCTTATCATTAATCTGGGCCTGGCCTGGTAGCCAGCACTGCACAACTAGACCATAGTTTTCCCAGGTAGAGGCTACCAGGGCAGGAGGAGGAGGGAAAGCTTGAAATAGTATTGTCAACCTCCAGGTGGTAACTAACAGTAATTTAAGGAAATGGATGAACAAATATGAATCATATATGACTTAACATCAAATAAGGCTCCAAATATTTCTCAAATATACATCAATCTTCAATATGTGAAATACATGAGCTGCAATGAATAGGCTGGAGATTTAAAGCAATATCTAAAATTTACTATTTGACACTCCCAACCCAAAAGAAAGACTTCACAGATTCTCAATTCACAATTTCAATGGACTGCAAAGCATAATGTTCAGATGTCCATTAAGCAAGTACATACACTTCTTAAGACTTAAGATAAACAATATTAAGCAATAAACAGCATGTTGTAAACAGCAAGTAGATCCAGTCCTTAAGACTTGAGACAAACAATAAATAATGTTATGCAGATCTCATACATTCTTATCACCTATATGCATATCTAAAGCTGATAATTTAGATGGATAGAGGTGATAAGAATGTATGAGATCTGCATAACGTTATTTGAATTAGTGAATGATTCTAATGGATTTGGCCATAGTGCTTTCATAATGAATTAATTATATTGAAATTTCAATGCTACACACTCCGACAAAGTTGTGAACGAAACGAGACTTGATATGCATGGTCCGTTGGCGTTGATGGCATCATTATGAATGATTTCTGAGAATACTGACTTTCTACAGTAAACTGAATAGTGGATAAGAATTTATAAGCCTGCCTATTTTTCTTTTGGCATAATATATCACGGTTGTTTCTGCTCAGTTCTACCTTCTTTCCTGTGATCTCTCTTCATGGTTTGCAGCCTCCAGGTGGGATCTGGGGATCTCCCACTTTTACAACTGATCTCCAGCTGACAGAGATCAGCTCCCCTGGAGAAAATGGCTGCTTTGAAGGATGGGATCTATGGCATTGTACCATGCTGAGGCCCCTCCCCTCCCCAAACCCCACCCTCTCCTGGATCCACCCCCCAAATCTCCAGGTATTTTACAACCCAGACCTGGCAACCCCTAGCAGACACTGGGGCCAGGCTGCACCCACAAAACAGTCTTTGGACCACTCCAAATGATACATCATCACACTCAGGAGACTGTCCCCTGCAAGAAGACATACATTAGTAACCAGTCCAAACACTGGTTCTGGCACCACAAACCTCTATTTGGGTTACCACCAAGAGGCTTGTATTTCAAAGAAGATTTGAATAAGGAAGTGCCCTCTGCACTTTTGGCTCTGAGTGGGCCCTCCTGACGGCTGCCCCACCCTCTTTTTCCTGTAAGTAGCCCTTGAGATTTTGTTCCAATTTGTCTGAAGAACTGTGCTTTGCACACCAAAGCTTACACTTTGAATAAAACTTGGTTGCTCTTAAAGTTGCCACTGGACTCAAACTTCATTCTACCAATTCAGACCCAACCTGAATTGATCTCAAAGGTGTTACTGTGGGCAGTCTGTGTGTATAATTGCTCAGTTCCTGGAAACTAAGCCACATGTGACTGGTGCTTTTGGAAAGCCAGAAAGGATGGTCCTGCCTTTGAGGACAACATCATAAGTGCATTCTTACAACACTGTCCTCTGCTACAGAAAGAAGGATATCAGAAAACCAATTTTATTTGGGGAAGGAAAGCATTTCCACAAATCAGTGATGATCTCACAATGCAATAAAGAGACAACCCACATATATGAAAATGCACATTCAGTACACTTCTGAAATAGGTCCTACCTCAAACAGACACTGTGGGTTATGTTTAGTAAGTTGTTTCAGGCCCAAAAGGATCCCATGGACACTTGCATCAGTTGGCATACAGATAATAAAGGAGTAAACAAGAGATGTGAGGACCAAGTTTGAGTCCAATGGCCTCTATAAGACCAATGAAGTTTAATTTCTGCATATAAGCAAGAACAGAATGACTTAGCGTGTATAGTGAGATAAGAAGCTGATATCTCTGTTAAGCCCTGGGGGTTTCATGACCCCAGTATCTGCCTGTGTGATTGTCCTGGGGGCACCACACTTTGGAGCAGCTGAGCAACTGTGCTTTGTTCCCTTGAAGGGGAGAGTCCACTGAACATGGGTGGTGGTGGTCCAAACCTTATTTTGGGTGTAGAAGGCACTTCCTTACTCAATTTTTTTAAAAATACAGGCCTCTGGGAGGCACTCAAAATAGAAGCTCGTGGCATCGGAACCAGTGTTTGGACCAGGCACTGCTGTATGTCTTCTTGCAGGGGACAGTCTCCAGAGCATGTTGATGTGTCATTTGGGTGGTCCAAAGATTGTTTTGTGAGTGTAGCCTGGCCCCAGTGTCTGCCTTTGTGATTGTCCTGGGGGCCCTGTACTTTGGCACAGCTGGCACAAGAACCATGCTTTGGACCAGGAATGTCCTTGAGGGGGGTGTCTGCTGAACATGGTGGTATATGACATGTGACAGTCCAAACCTTATTCTGGGATGCAGAGGGCAAGCAGTCAAACCGGTTCCTTATTCAAATCCCCTTTGAAATACAGGCTCCTTCGGGGCAACCCAAATAGAAGCCTGTGGCTTCATAACCAGTATTTGGACCAGGCACCACTGCATGGCATCTTGCATGGAACAGTCTCCAGAGTGTGAGGATATGTCATTTGGGGTGCTTCAAAGAGTGTTTTGGGGTGCATCATGGCCCAAGTGCCTGCCTGTGTAATTGTCCTAGGGTCACCCCACTTTGGAGCATCTGGCACAAGAACCACATTTTGGACCAGGAAACAGCACAGGTCCCCTTGAAGGGGTAAGTCTCCTTGACATGTGGGTGTATGATGGTCCCAACCTTATATTGGGGTTCAGAGCTTTCAAACTTTCCTCAGTGTTTTTGGATGAATTCATGAATAAGTCGCAAATAAGGAATGACTAAGCAACTGGGAATAAGGAACCAACTTCAGCCTCATTTTAGCAGACCAGATGCTCACACCCAGCTACTTCATAAGCAGATCATCAAAAGTTCTTCAAATCCTTCCTCTTGATGAAACTCTTGTCAATTGCTCTGATCTACATGACCAGGTGAGCAAGTAGTTTGGCGAGTAACCTCTGCTTGTGTCAATTTTCCTGCTCCCTTAATGCAAATGTTTGGCATGGTTGCTGTATTCTGTTCAGATCTAAATCCCTCTCCTTTCCCTGGGTGTGGTTTTGGGGGGAAGGCATAAATTGCCAAGTGGCTCTTAGTTAAGATTAGTGCTGAAGACTACAGATACCAGGAGCAATGTGATAAGGAACACACACTTAGCACCAGAAATATATATCTGTCCACATTCTGAGCTGAAAGAGAGCTCTTAGAATACAGTTGAGCTTTTTTCTGAATGCTCATAAATACTAAAGAAATTCTGGATTGAGCTGAAAACTGTCGATCCGTCATTATGTTTTTGTTCTTGTTGCAGTTCTGGGATGATAAAACATTGTGTAGGTGCATTGTGATAAACCTGGCAGGCTGGAATTTATGGCTCATGGTTTGCATTTAACATCAATGGCCACTCAGAGAACATTTCTGAGGGAAGATACTGCATCTAAATCAAATGCAGAACACCTTTTAAACAAAAATTATTTTATATACTACAAGAAGAACTACCTCCCCATCCCCGCTGCCAAATATGCCTATTGGTTGTGGATTAAAGAAAGCAAAGGTGGAGTCAGGGCAAGAGTGAGGATATCAACTCAGAGAAGAACACTCTCTGAAACTGATAGCAATAAATGACAAGCCAGGAAAAGGCAGTGACCCAAAAGAGATTGCTTTTGAAGCTTTCCAAAGGAGATAATTGCAAGCTTCAGCAGAGGCTGGTGCCAAGGTTTTGTGTTTCATGCCCTTTTTCAGTTTCAATTAAGAGCCAAGTGACAAAGAGGAACAGGGTGGAAGGAGGTGAATGAAAACTGGAAGCTCTCCTGAGAAAGTAGGCCTTGGCTTCAAGCTTTCATGTCAAAGAGTTTTTCATCAGAGCATCAGAGCAACAATGCAAAATAGATAACTGTAATAGCAGGGCCAAATGAATGTTTTAATATTCTCTCATCACTACCGTACAGGAATTTGGAATTTAAAAAATTCTATAGTGCGCAGTGTCTGAATATTTTTGGGGGGGGGAAACAGCATGCACTTTCACACTTGAAAAGGAACAGTTAGGTCAGAACAAGGCTTTGGAAACCATACACATTTGTACATCCTGATCTGCAAATAGTTTTTTTCAAGACTATTTATGCCCCCTCAGATACCACCAAGCCATGTGTGATTGGTAATGTAGTTTCTATTTCCTTTGGAATTTGTGGAACAAAAATGCTTAAAATACCCTTTGTGACTTCCCCATAATTAGAAACATTTTGCATTCTGTAATGGGCTAAGCAAAGAATTTGAGACGAAGCTAAACTGATATTCAATCTGAAGCTGAGTTACTGTGATCTTGGCCATATTACTTAACAAAAAGTCAGGTAGGATTTGGTTAATTCAGGTGAACATAGAGCATGTTTTGTTATTGTGACTCTTCCATTGTGCTTCTTCATCTGCTTTATCATCCTTGCAAAATGAAACTGAACGTTACAAAACAAGAAAGGCATGGAATAGGCCAACATGTTGACTCTCTTTCCTTTAGGGACTAGCAAAAGTCTTGTGCAGCCCTGCTTTCTGACAGTTCATTTCTTCAAATTAAAGAATCTATTCATCAGTCTTTACACCTAGAATTCAGAAACTTGCTTCAGTTGTAGAGAACATTTAAACAGCAGAAAATTTCAGCACTATAGATTTATATTAAAATCTCTCTCTCTTTCTCTCCATCAGTCTAGCTGACTGTCTGTCTGTCTACCTACCTACCTACCTACATTTCTCCCAGGAATCTCAGGATCCAACACAGATAACAATAATATAAAAACAGTATAAAAACAATTGGAGAAAATGATAAACATTAAAAGAGCAGATATAAAATATATTAAAACCATATAAAAAACTACTAGGAGGATATTACCCTTTGCCCAGGATGACCCCAAAGCTCTTTAGAATAACTCTCTTATAGCCTCTCTTTCATAGCCTCCTGGAAAGCTCAGAGGAGAAATACCCCTGACCTCTTCTGGTAGAATGTTCCACAGAGCAGCCACTAAAAAGCCTGAGCTGGGATGACTGCAGAATGTGCTTCAGACAAAAGGAATATTAACAACAGACCTTTCTGGTAAAAATGAAACAGCTGCACAGGAAGAAGCAGTCCTTCAAGTATGTGGGCCCTGGGGCAAGAAGGACTTTAAAAGTGGGCACTGACACCTTAAATGGGACCCAAGATGATAGAGATGGGTATTTCAGTATTTAAAATTCATGTAGGATGCTCATCTTGGAGTCAAAATACATGTTTTTGAGGTCCACAAAGCCAAGTACACCATTATATTAGTCGCAGAGACAGCCATTTTCCCTCTAGCTGCCATTCTGCAAGATGGTGGATCTTTCCCACATTTTTGTAGGAGGCTCATATTGATGTCAAACTGTATGTTTTGGGGGTTGATAAAACCGAAGATACTATTTCTTTTGTTGCAAAAATATAATAAAGTATGGTTTTCTAAGGTTTGTAATATTGGGGGGATAAGTCCAGAGAAACTTTGTTTGTTTTTTTTGTTTTTAATGTTTGTAATATTGGGGGGGAATGCAGCAGGAGAATTGTTAAGGTGCCAGCCCCCAGAAGTACAGCAAATTATTTATTCTGTTGCCTTAAATAACATTATTTATTTATTTATTTAAAATATTTATTAGCCACCTTTCCTCCTTCTAGAGCCCAAGGCAGCTTACAATATTAATAAAACACATTAAATTGATTACCTAAAAAAATGGCAGCTACAGGAAAAATGGTTGTCTCTGCAACTAATACAATAGTGTATTTGGCTTTGTGGACCTCAAATGTAAACATTTTGAGGGCCCCTATGTGAATTTTAAATATCAAACTAACCATATCCACCATTTTGGAAAATGGCAGCTACAGAAAAAATGTCCCCAAATTGGAATGTCTGCCCAAGAAAATTCTGACTCAGTAGTGTCCTGAAACATACACAAACAATAAAATTTTCTGTACATTTTTTGTGGGGTTCGATGTTGGATCCAGGATTATGAATGGAAACTAGTAAAGGGGACTCAGAATCAAAGTAACATGGTCCCCATTGACAGCCCCCAATAACAAATGGGCTGCTGCATTTGGACAGCACCATCATCTTCCGAATCATCCATATAAGCCCGTGCACCAACTAAGGTCATCAGGAACCTCACTTTTGGTGGTCCCTTCTGTTTGGGAGGTCTGCTCATCTACAGCTCACCTGCACTCATCTTTAGGGGCCACAGCCACACTCTGAAAATTATGTTGTTGATCTGTGTTGCATGAGCTGTAGTTTAGTTTAAAATCTGTTACAGAAGTCTTCTTGTGAGCCTGTGGACAATTTTTGGATCTGGAGAAAGGGTAGTGGGAATCACCAGAAACCAAGTACTGTGGAAAGCAGGACAAATCACACCCTGGCTGCCATAAGGGAACAATTATACAAATGGTATGAGGATTCAGGCCATCCTTCGGTGACTGGGCAGCTATTTCTGAATGTCTGCCATCTACAGACCCAAAGGTGATGCCTCCAGCAGTCTGAAGGACCTCCCATGCCAATGAGGTGCAACAAAGCCAGGATTGTTTTTTGGGGGTTTTGCTCTGGAGAAGAAACACTCTGGGGAAGAGGCAAGTGGCTGCCAGGAAACACATTGGCATGCACCATAACACCCACAGGCACCACAGCAGTAATCACTGATCTATTACATTCATTATTAATAATTCCAGAAATTTTCATTTATTTTGAACATTTTAAACTTTTTAGTATCTAGTGTGACGTGTTAACCTACTAACTAATCCTTTTTTCTACTCTTCCTTGTTGAATATTGCACAGTATTGTGTTAATTATGTGTATTTTTAAAGTATATATGCCTTGAGTGCTCTGCTACATTTTGAATAATAATGTAAACAACCAGAAGAAGAGGAACATAGTAGAGTCTTTGGGATGAGCAAATATACAAATGTACTGAAAATAACCAGTGTTCTGTGTGGTTTCAGTGTCAGACTAGAACCTGGAAGACCCAGGTTTAGAACTAGGGATGGACACGAACCAGCTCACAAATGGAAGTTTGTGATGAATTTTGGCCGATTCGTGGATTGTGAAGTGAAGTTCATGGCTGGTCAACCGGTGTGAACATTCCATGAACTTTCAAGCTGTTTGTGGAGGTGCCCTGACTTGGTTAGGCCAAGCAAGCCTGATCTCATCAGATCTCGGAAGCTAAGCAAGATCAACTCTGACAAGTACTTGGATGGGAAACCTCCTTGGAATACCAGCAGTTGAAAGGTGGGGGCACCTCTCTGAATATCCTCCAGGGCCCCAATAGGGGTCAGTCACCAGAGGTCACCATGACTTCCAGGTGCACAAACACACACACACACACACACACATTAATTACAAAAAAAGCTGTTTGTGGAGGTTTGTGGTGGTTCATGAACAGATACATTTCCAGACAGACTGTCTTTGCTCAGTATAAATGTTTGTCAAACTTCAAAGCAATGGGATGCAGAACTTGGAGGGCATGTAGAGGAGCATCTGGGGGAGGTCCCCTGTGACTTTGATGTCTCTAGCTTGCACAGGATCTGTTCTATACAATCCTGAACCTTCTGAACTTGCGTCTGTCAAAATGACCAGGTAGTCATTTTGACAGACACAGTTTCAGGAGTTTCAGGAGTATATAGAACAGATCCTGTGCAAGCTAGAGAAACCAAACTCACAGAAGGTCTCCAGCTGACTCTCCTCTACCTGCCCTCTAAGGTTGGTGAGAATTGAATTTATGGGGTCTGAGTTAAGGCCCTACCAAGAAGGCGCCCCCAGGAAAATGTTTTCTGGAGAAATGACAGGGCCATAACTTTGGAGCTTCCTTGGAGGGCCATAACTTGGACCCCATAAATCCAGTCCTCACCAACCTTGGAGGGCAGGTAGGGGAGAACCATTCAGAGATCCCCAGTGAGTTTGGTGTTTCTAGCACACTGGAGGGGGTGTTCTACTGGGTCACACAAATCTCATGAACTGAAGCAGTTCATTTAGCTCCTAAAAGTTCATGTTGGTTTGTGGTTCGTGAACTGGGCATGCCATGAAACATGAACCAAACTGCATTTTTTTCAGTTCATGACCATCCTGATTTAAAACTCTGTTTGCCTTGAAATGTACTTGATGACCTTGGGTCAGTCACTTCCTTTCAGCCTAACCTATTTCTCAGGGTTGTTGTCAGGGCAAAATGGAGGAGGGGAGCACAATGTATGCCAATCTGAACTCTTGGAGAAAGTGTATGTAAGTGTGCATGACACATGTGGGATAAAAATGTATGTGAAATAAAAATGTATGTGTGCATGACTGGGGGGAGGGGTTAGAATGTGGTGAGATTCAGGTTCAGATCCCCATGCAGCCTTGAACTTTAGTTTCATGACAACTTACCTCTTGGTATGTGCAAGTAAAGTATTTTTTTAAGACCCCCGGAGGGGATTTTTTTATTTTTTATAATACTATATAAACTACAAGGAAAAAATAAAGGGATAGGGAACTAC
>NW_015166438.1:346705-367160 GCF_001447785.1 Gekko japonicus | reverse complement strand
CCCAGTGGCATCTCACAGGCTTCTTGATCTTGAGTTCAGGTTCAAGCTGTTTTCTATCAACTGAATTTAAGACGACACTTTCTAAAAACATCTGCCGGGAAGGAGTTAAGTCCTTGTAAATCTTTTCTGTTTCTCTCATGCTTTCCCTCCTTGTCTCTTTGAGATCGCTGTTAGTTTTAGTGTCCATCTGTTTTGCTTTCACAGCCCTCTGTTCCATCTTTTCTGCTATTGTTTCCAAATGCAGCTGCCGACACTAGTTGTTGATTTATCTTGGCAAACTGATGGTTAATACCAACAAGTTGCTCAAGAATCGGCTTGATGGCTTTTGCTATGAGTTCTATAACATTCACTTCCCTTCTTCACGGAGTTGTTTCCACTGACTTTTTTTTTGAGTGTCCGCCATTTTTACACTTTAATTCCAATATAAAATTGTTTTCTCCCCGGCTCTGAAAATCGCTTACACGCTGTTTAGTTGCTTAAATACTCATGGATATCTCCCACAGCTTTTTGCTTCCAAATATCAGTTTACAATTGTCTCTTTCTCTCTCTCCCTCCTCCCTCCTCTGCTTATCTAAATGCATCAGAGAGGTCTCACTCTCTCAGCACGATTCCAGTCACTCAAGAGGTTTATTTTTTTTGGGGGGGGGTTCGCTTCAAAGTGTCTGTTTACAGTTGTCTCTCTCTCTCTCCCCTCCCTCCTCTGCTTATGCAAATGCATCCGAGAGGCGTCCCTCTCAGCAGGACTCCAATCACTCAAAAGGTTTCGGGGGGGGGGATTTACACTTCTGTTTACGGTTCGCTAATTTTAACTCACGGTTCATTGTTTCTTAACCATGCTCGTAATCGCTCCTTCGCCAGATCTCCTGCGCTTGACTGGGTCGGCACATCTTGTGCCTCGCTAAGAGGACACAGACAGCGGGGAGGACCGTCAGGGCGGAGGGCAGCCTCAATTCCCCTGAAGATAGCAGGAGAAGAAGCTCACCCTCAAAAGCCCTATGGCCTGGGGGGCTCCCTGACCCCCCGTGAAGGCGCCGATCCAGCGGCACCCCTCCCTTCCGCTGCTGTGCGGAGCACCCTCCCCGAGCCTCGGGAAAGGCGTTCGCCATCATTGCGCCGTAGACCCCACCTCCTCTGCAAGTAAAGTATTTAGGTATTCTGCTTGTTTGTTGCACGTCCTGCTCCAACAGCAGAAAGCATCATATTCCGAGCTACCAACATTATCAGTTTTACTGGAACTGGAAATGTGATCACTGCATTGTGAACAGTGAAGAAGCATTTTATCCAGGGAATTTGAAAAGAAACTTGTAGTGAAGCTGGGTACACTTCTCCCAGTGGGAATATTTCAGGTAATTTTACTATAATAAGGGTCTTATTCTGACTGGGGCTTTCTACTGTAGTGTACTTAGTATATCACCTCAGGATCCATCAAAGGAACAGCTCTCCAGACTCCACACATGGCTGGGACATTATATGAAGGACTTTGATTTTGCCCAACATTTTAGACACAGGAGAGAGCTGGTCATCTTGTATTAGACTGGCTACCTTGTCTTAACAATGAGACCCACACACAGAAGCTACTTGGCGCTGGCTTCAGGTTCCAGAAACAACATCAGGTAGAGGGGCACTTTAGTGCTAGACAGCAAGACACAAATAATCACTGTTGTTCTTGCCTTGCCTCCAACTCTTCAATTAAGAGGGAAGGAGAGTGACCTGCCTAACAAATCATTCCAATGAGACCCCTGGGTGAAAATGGAGTCTGCTTACAATTGCTAATGAGGTGCCAAGCAATTTGTTAGTTCTCCTACTGTATGTTTTATTTCTAAAGGAGATAAGTTCTGACTAGAGACTCTTTTTTGCCTCATTGACTTTCATAGAGCTGTGAGGTTCCAGAAATGAAAGGTGGATATTTTTAAAATGAAACTCTAGCATAGGATGCGTATGCAGTATTGTTTTTGATTCATAGGGACACTAATCTGGAAATCAGGCAAAAAATCATGCAGTGTAGAGGCAGCAAAGGATGCTTTAAAATCAACACAGTGCATATAATCGGGGTTGAAAAGCACTGTGTTGATTTTAAGGCATCCTTTGCTCCTCTACACTGCATTACCTCAGAAATATAGAGACTTTGTGTTTTATTAATAAGTATTGTGCGTATGGATAACATTTCTCTTCTTGTTTATTAGATGTTGTTGAAAGATACTGTATACAACTAACAAGTAATACAGGATGTAAAAATATATAAAACTCAATAAAAATGCTATTTTAAAAAAAATCAACACAGTGAAATCTGAAACCAGGCACTAGCACCATGACTGTTTCAAAGCAGTCATTGTGGAAGGATGTTATCTAGGTAGGATGCAGGCTTCTTTTCAGTGATCAATATCAACACCACCACCTCCTGCATGCTTTCTCAGATCTCTGAATCGTGTTGTAGTGTGGTACTGTTCACTTATTGTTTGGCCTGAATCTACATATGGTTTGAGCCATCATGTGAAATATTTTAGAGTGGTCATCAGACATATACTTATCATTTCCAGCCATTAAAAAGAAATAGATAAGAGTCATTAAATGGATCACAAAGGAATAAAACAGTGTGTGTGTATGTGTGTGTGTTTAAAGAAGACCACACTGGGTTGAATCCTAGCACTCCATTCAGCTAAGTGTGGAGTCTTCCTTCAGCACAAGATGACTTCCTCCAGCCCTGACCCGGATAGGCCAGGCAAGCCTGATCTTGTCAGATCTCGGAAGCTAAGCAAGGCTGGCCAAGGAATACCAGGGTCGTGATGCAGAGGCAGGTGATAACCACCAAGGAATACCAGGGTCATGATGGAGGCAGGTGATAGCATGCCACCTCTGAACGTCCCTTGTCTCCAAGCCCCACTAGGGGTCACCAGAAGTCAGCATGACTTGATGGCAAAAAAAGAAGCCTTCCTCCACTTGATGAGGCTCTTCCTTCAGAGAAAGGCTCCTTGCACTGAAGGAAGGCTCTGCATTTAGCGGAGCAGAGTGCTAGTATTCAGCCCAGTGTGCTGAATTTCATGAAATCCACTTTGAGTGTCACTTTGGAAGAGAAGCATGGTTTATAGTGCCAGACACTAACAGCAATAATGTAAAAAGAGCATACAATTAATTGCAAGAGCCATATTTTACAGTGCGTCATGAAATCTTCTGCACTGCTTGCCACTTTCTTTGAAGTGGAAGATAGTGGGTAGAAGGTACAGTCCTTTGTTGTTGTTATTTTTGAGGTACAATAGCTGTGGAGCTTGCTCCCTTGGAAAGTTCATTTTGCTCAGTCAAGTAACATTCCAAAAGATCTCATATATATATTGCATTTCTAAACTATAACCTAAAGGAAAAGGGTAGGGGAAGATACTAATAATAAAATGGAATATGACACCAATCAATTTGCAGTAATACATTCATTTTCAAACCTACTATAGTAGCTAATTTTATAGTTTCACAGATAGTTGGAAGAAATATATACTTTAAGAGTCGTATCAAAAAAGCTAATCTGAAGATGCATTATTGTCTTATATAGTTCAAAGGATTTCTTGGTTATTTTCCATGCCTTTTCTTCTTGTATTTCATTTGAGAAACTTGGGGGCAGCCGTTCCTTTTTCTGAATTCGATATCTCAGAAGTGCTGGCACTACTGCTTGACGAATCTTCTGATTGTGAATCGCTTTCCTCCTCCTCTTCATTGTTGTCTTCAGATTTTTTTGCATCTTTCTTTGGGCTTAAATGTTGGTCCATAATTTTTTTGGCTTTTAACACTGAGTCAATTTTAAGTTTTTTATCTTTGTATTTAAAAGCCAATCATTCTGGAAATATCCATCTGTACGTAGCTGTGTCATTTTGTAAAAAAAAAGGGTTAAATCTTTGTATTGTCTCCTTTGCTTCCGCACTTCAAATGGAATGTACTTTAAGATGTTTATGTTTTCATTCTTAATTTTCAAAGTCTTTCCTGATGTGGCCTTGAGGACAGATTCTCTAGTGGATCTTTTGGCAGATTTCACATATACCTCGCCAGGTAGATTATTTTTCTTTATAAAATTCGAGTAAGTCCGGTAGGTCAAATCCATGTCTTTTTGTAGTTCTTCTTTTTATATTCCAACAATGGAGCCTGAGCTGTGCTTAAAAGTTCCTTTAGATTCTCATCTCTTTGCACAGGAATACCTTGAAAATGCAGAACATACATAGATCTTTCCATTTGTAATTGCAATAGTTGGGTTTTATCTGAGATCCTTTTCTTTTCTGCTTCTTCAACTTTTTGCTTAATGTTTTCAGTCTTTTTTTCAACTTTTTACATTGCTTTCTCAGTATTTCCAGTTCTCTTTTCCATCTGGGCCAATTGTTTGTGAACTCCATCTAGCTTAGTATTGATATTTGTTATCTGGTCCAGTAGAGGATGCAGTGCTATTGCCAATATGCTGGAAATGTCTGTGGCTGCTTCTTGAGACTGAGAGGGAGTCATTGGTGAGAAGTTTCATTTTCAGGGTATTTCCTGTGAGAGGTTTCTTATCCTGTGTCATTTTTCTCCCTCTACCAGCCATCATTTAAACCGGGGGGGGGGGGGTCCAAGTCTTCCTTCTTCCCTGTGTTTATATTGTAAGTGGCCTCTATTTCATTTGCAGGGCTTTTAGGTTTATAAGGTATACACTTAGCTCACTGTTTTCTTGGCCCTTTAAATTACTTCAGAGGCTCTTTAAATACTCGATCATGTCCGCTTTCCTGGCAACTGAATCTAGATTCCTTGGCTGCTGCCTTGGAAGAGGCTCTCTTCAGCTCCCCAAGCTGAGAGTCTCCTACAGAGGGGGGTGGACCCGTCCAGGGCCCCTCCCACTGACCGAGTCTTGGCGTGTCTCCATCAGAGCTGGATGGGACACTTGTGAGCAGCAAAATGTCAAAACCTGAAGTCTCAACATTCCAAAAGATCTGAAGACCATCCCCTTTTATTTGCAATGGCCTGTTGTTTTAAAATTGTTTTATTTATGTTTATTGTTTGTTGATATGGTTATGTGTGTATGGTGTGAGAACCAGTTTGGTGTGTGAGTGCTGGAGTAGTATCTGGGAAACTCAGGTTCAAATCCCCACTCTTCTGTGAAAGCTTGCCGGGTGACTTCAGGCTAGTCACTTTCTGTCAGCCTAACCTACCTCAGCAGGTTCTGAAGATAAAATGAAGAATGGGAAAATAATGTTGCAAGATGCTTTGGGCCCTCGTTAGGAGAAAAGTGGAATATAAATAAATAAATGAATAAAATATGTAGCCCATAAGTTTAGAGAAAGATGGTTATGAATTATGACCATTGTATTGGCAGGTCCATCCCATCACAATAAAATGTGTCCAGATTAATGATGACTTTGTATAGCTCTATAAAGAAAATTGTTGTTCACATGGAAAAGTCAAATATTAAAACAATATGCTTACATGTTTGCTTTCCAAAGAAACTGATGAATAGGGCTAATGCTCATTCAGACCAGAAGAGTTTCTTCCCAGCAGTCTTTCTGATAAAAGTTATTTCTGGACCAAAACACAGGTCTGGACTAGAAGCCTGCATTGGCTTATGTTTCTGCCCACAAATTCTGCCAATGCAGAACAGGCTTAGTTATGATTGTCTGCACCAGAGATTATGTTTTTACTTGAATTTTACCTGGCAGGTTTTTGGCTACCATTTGTTGCCAGTTGTTACATTTTGTTATATAGTTCAGAGCTACTCACTCTGACTAAACTTACAGCCTAATTTATCTCCATGTGGAGTTTAACCTATTCAGACCCTTTCACATCTTAGAGGCAACTTCCTGTGATTTGGCTGTAGGAGAGAGCTATCTCTCCCATGGCAGTATTGGATACCTAGTTGGATCCTTTCACATCTTAGAAGCAACTTCCAGTGGCTCTGGGATGATCGTGGGAGGTCCAGGGCCAAAAATTAAAGGAATCAGAATATCCTGGCTCAGGCTATCTCCAGATATCTCCATGTTATTAGCCAATGAAGCTAAACTAAATTCTAACTTCTTTATTTATTACCACTAAGGCAAATTATCATTCTGTTATCATGCATGTAAAGGGGGGAGCATCCCTTTACTACTTTGATAGATTATGAGGAAATACTAACTCCCCTTTTCTGCCCATAACGTTAACCAAGGTTTGCTGCTATATTACTATTAAATATGTTCTAAGTTGCCAACCAGGGTGGAAGGAGTTAAAAGACTGAAAAATAAAGCGAGGAGAAAAATTAGAAGTGGGGATAGAAGAATGGCAGATCATGAAAGGAAGAGAGAAAAATGAAGGCAAGAGAAGTGTGGAGAAGAATTAGAGAAATTAAGGAAGGGTTTTTTAAATATAATTTTGCTATCGTAAACTAACAGGGCTTCCTGTTGGCAAGATCTGGCTGGGCAGACAAAACTATGGTGCTGGATGGAATTAAAGGAAGAGGGAAACCATAGACTGATGAAGATAATGACCTTATTAGCAGGCTGCATCATGGTAATGACTGTAGCTTGTCCTGGCTGGCCTTGCCTTGCTCCAGCATTGAATTGGCTGACGGGTTTAGCAGTATCTGAGAAGCAAGGGTTTCCCTCAGCCTCATAGTAAATCTTGCAGAAAGGCCCCATCAGCAGGATGACTGTGATAAACCAAATGTTTGCAGTGTAATTAAGAATAATGCAAGCAAAAAAAGGTAGGTCTCTACCCTAAGGACCTTATAATCTATCACTTGAAAAAGGAGAAAAAGAGCAGAGAGGCAAGAGGAAAAAACAACTGGAGGGGAAATGTATTTTATCTTTATGGGAAAGGATGAGACATAATTGAACAAAGAGAGAGATAGAACCGCATAGGTGTTTAAAAGGGAACTAAATATATATCTAACAACAATGGACCCCCACATACCACCTGCTTCAAGGTCTTGGTCCACAGTTAAGGTTACCAGCTCTGAGTTGGGAAAGACCCGGAACATCTTGGGGGTGGAGCCTGGGGAGGGTGGAGTTTGGGGAGGGGAGAAGCCTCATCAGGGTACAATGCCATAGAGTCCACTAGTAAAGATAAAGTATAGGTTTCCCTTGCTTGAAAGCCAGTCGAATGTGACTCTAGGGATGCCGAGGCACATGGAATGCTGTTACCTTCCCACTGAAGTGGTACCTAATTACCCACTTGCAATTTCTTGCTTTCGAACTGCTTGGTTGACAGGAGCTAGGACCAGAGATGGGAGCTCACTCCAACACATGGCACTCGAGTCTCGAACTGCCAAACTACTGACCTTCTGGTATGCAGTTCAGTGTCTTAACCACTGAGCCACCACAGCCCCCATAGAGTCCACTAGCATTTTTTCATCTGAGATCTATTGGTATGGTATTCAGTATGGTATTCAGATCTGAGATTTTTAGAAAATCACAATTTTTTTTAGGTCCAATAGACCAGAACCTAAAAATGCTGGTAAAAAAATATACCAACCCAATCCTGGGGCTGGCTTAGATTCTCCTGCAGCCTGATTTAAACCGAGCTGCAGGAGAAGGCAGCACAGAGTTGCGCCTGCAGGGAGCTATCAGCTCCTCACTGCCACAGTGGTCCCCATTGGGCTGCCCTCTCCTGCTGCCCAGTTTAAATTGGGTGGCAGGAGAAGGTAGCACAGAGCAGCGCCAGCAGAAACTGCAGAAGCCTGCATGACAAACAGCAGAGAGGCTGGAGCAATATGCTCCCAAGTCTCTGTTGTTTTCAGATCTCCCTTAAAATCCCCAAATATATCTAGGATTTCCTTGGGATTTTTTTTTTTGGTTTTCCCAAGAAAACCCAGATACATTTGGGAAGCCAAAATATAACTGAAAAATACTGATAAGTATTGGACGATAAGGTATTTTTGGGGGTATATTTTTGGTTTGAGTAGATTCAAATGCACAGTCCTAGAATCCACCCTCCAAAGCAGCCACTTTCTCCAGGGGAGCTGGTCTCCATAGTCCGCAGATCAGCTGTAATTCTGGGAGATCCTCAGATCCTGCCTGGAGGTTGGCAACCATATCCACAGTGCATCTTGATTAAAAAACACACAAAAGAATGGCAGCACCTTGTGGAACCAGTGCAGAATGGGCAGCTTGCGCCACTGGATGCTGGAGTGGGAAGAGGAGAAATTAGGAATGGTAGGGAGGATAAGGAAAGATGTGCCTTATCATCGCTATTTATTTCTAGTGCAAACCTTTGAAATACTGGAGGCGCCATACATAAATAAAAATACACAGGTTCCTGCCCATAAACTCAAAGTTTAGATAAATGTTTGCTGACTAGCAAGTTGCCATTTGGACACAGCATAGAGTACACAATGTACTTGAAATGTAGAAATCCCCCAAAGCCTCTCTAATATTAGGTGACTGTTCTTGTTGTCCCTGGCATTTTAGGTGCATCATAAAGTCACTGGTCCAGTTTCAGAGAGAAAAGTAATGGATAGGTGGGGAAAAAATGGAATCTTTTCTCCTTTCCAGTCTTTGCTGCATGAAAGTTGCTTTGCCTTCTGAACAGCACAGAGAGCAAGAAGGTGCTACAGTAGGAAAACATCAGCTCTATGCCATACAGCACTCTGGGAAGTTTATATAATAAGAGAATGGCCAAAAAAAAAAAAAGATTTAAGAAGTGACACTTTTGAAAACCAGCCAAAGGCAAGCCATCAAAAATGGGACACTGTCTCTTTAAGTGGAAGGCTGCAGGAGCAAAGGGAAATTAATTAAGTATTGGACGCTGGTATGGCGCCGTGGAAAGAATACACAATCTGGGACCTGCATGCCAAATCTGAAATGAAAAGGAAGGTGATCCGTCATTTTTTGCTGTTTTTTCAAGACAGAATATATATTTTTGAAGTTGACTAAGCAATTACCCAAATTAAAGAAACTGGAAAAGCAAACAGTGGTAAAAATGCTTTAATTTTTTTTTCTTTGGGAAGGTAAATTAGTTCTTATTTTTTTAAAATGTGTGTGCTTTAAAAAAAAATCTTAACACATAAGGAAAACACACCCCACACTAACTTAACTCTTTAATCACAGGATTTGTGAAGCAAAAATCTCATTAGGTCTGTGGTTTTAAGGAGTCTAAAACTCTGATCCTAATAATATTTACACAGAAGTGAATCTCATTGCTTCCAACAGCTGATCCCCCCCCATGGTGTTTTGGATAAGTTTGCCTGCTTCAAGCTTCTCCATTGGCCTTTAAAGGCAAATTGTACTGAACAGATAAACTAACTCAGCTTCATTGTCAAATTAATGTAGACTACCAATTAAATGTGATTTTTCATTCCCACACACACACACACAAATCAAGCAGCATTTGCTAAGCTTTCAACACACGTTCGTGGGGAGGGTGGGGTATAAATGTAATAAAACAAAAACAAAAACACAAGACTAGATCCTCCTGCTCCCTTTACTCAGTGGAAAGAGAAGGTATCCCAGGTACAAGGTCATGTATCTGAACATGATCTGGCTCTCACCAATACAAACCTAGGATAGATCTTCTAGCTGGCTACTCCACCTAGCACCATGATATCTATCCAGTTCGGTGTGCCAGTCCACCCTTGTGAAGAGAGTGCTTCATGGATGTCGGCGTGCTGGTTAGGGAGTTAGTGAAAAATGATTTCTTTTTTCATATATACAACTATAACCAGACTGGAAAAACAAGACTCCATGATCAGGCAGGGAACTGTTCCATCACTACACCTAACAGCCTGATACTTTTTATACTTTTTAGTTTAGCCAATGGTACCTATTTAATATATCTTATTTTCTACCCATATTACATATTTTGATACTATGCAGAGGGTTACTGGTTTCAGATTAAACACACAAGATCATCTCCCCTAATGGCAGGGCACTCATTTATGAGCAAACAAGACATCCCCTTTCATTCCCTGTGCTCCTTTCAACATACCCATTTTGTCCTCCTGTTCGATGTGTACCAGTTGGGTTCTGATATGTGTTTCTCATATGGAAAGGAACCATATCAATGTATCTTTTGTATTGGTAAAATACTAGCTTTTTTTGCTTTGATGTTTCATGCATGATATACAATAAACTTAAAAGTTTTGAGAGGAGTATTATTGGAAAACTACATGTATATAATGAATAGACAAAAACACATTTTTGATATCTAATTGTAACACATTTTCTAGGCAGTACAGCAATGTGCATTTTGAAATTTAGCTCTCCAAAATTCCACACTAAGTATGCAGGCCAGGTATCACATTATCAGCATCACTGGCTTTCTACTCCTTTGCAATTTAGAAATGGAACAATTTCAAACTATCAAAACTTCTTGTACATAGAAGACTAGGAAATCAGGGAGATGGATCCTAGCTTAGCTTGAAGAACTGTACAGTATGGTTTCTTCTAAATGTCTGAATTCTCTACAGTGTCACCTGGGCTATTTAAGATTCTTCTTGGTCTTCTGTCTACTTCAGTTCAGAGTAATGTTATTGAACGTAAACTCACCTAAAGGTAAAGGTTCCCTTGCTCGATAGTCAGTCAAATCCGACTCTAGGGTTGCAGTGCTCATCTCCGTTTCAAAGCCAAAAAGCCAGCGCTGACCGAAGACATTTCCGTGGTCATGTGGCCAGCATGACTAAACACCAAGGCGCACAGAATGCTGTTACCTTCCCACCAAAGTGGTACCTATTTATCTACTTGCAATTTCTTGCTTTTTAATTGCTAGGTTGGCAGGAGCTGGAACTAGGGACGGGAGCTCACTCCGTCATGCGGCACGCGGGTCTCGAACTGCTGAACTACTGACCTTCCACAGCCTGCAGTTCAGCGTCTTAACCACTTGAGCCACCGCAGCTCCTAAACTCACCTACAAAGCTGTTTAATCTTCCAATAGTTTTGCAAACCTTTCAGCTGCACTTATGTAAAAGTCAAATATATATATTTTTCTCATTACAAGTACAGATTACTGAGAAGTACTAGAGCTGAGCAGAAACAATACACTGTGTTTCACAAACATTTTGGGTTATGTCAAACAATATCTTCCTTTATCAGTGATTTTCCAGAATACCTTGTGAAAATGTCTGCTTATTCATTTACCTTGCTGTCACTCACTCCCAGTGACATCAAGTAGTCAGATCTGATGGGCAAGTGGCATTGTCATGTCTTTTTCACTCACAGAATAATCCAAGAAGGAGGTCCCTGTTCTACTAGGATGTGAATATTTTGAAGTTAATATTGCAATATCTCTTTGGCAATGAGATACTACCAGGCTCCATGGAAATGGCATTTGGTCTGCCTCTCCCACATTATAATTGCTTTGTTCACGTAACGTAAATAAGTATACCTATTTTCCTATGTCGAACATAGGAAGGAATAGTTTTGGCCGTGGAAGCATTATCACAGTAGGTGTTCATGATTGTTTCCACATTTTTATGGGAATGTTCCACAGCTGTACCCTGCGCCCAAACTAGCTTTGTCTTGTTTCAACAATTCTAGATCTATTTTATTAGCTTTTGGGAGCCACTACACTGGTCTGTGTCCACAATTTTGAGCTGCTGCTTACAGACTATACTATTCCAGTCATGGGCCAGCTAATATCAGCTGCTACTGAATTGCGTACAAATCATATGGGACGAATAAGCCAAGCAAGTCATAGAGCTGCATGTCACATAATGCAGCATTGTTTGAACCCAAGCGGCTCCACATATTCCTGTACTGGATTGTGTCTCTTCTCTTTGTGCTTTCCATTGACAATTTCCTCTGTAATGCCATTATTATTAAGCAGAATTTGGCCTGTTTCTCTTCTCCCCTTTGCTTCTAAATGCCAATTTGATGCCAGAATGTTTACTTATTGGTGATAAAACAGAAGCTGGAATTGTGACTATAGTATCCAGAGTTCTAATTTTCTGGATCAGAGACTTCAAAATAAATAAATACATAACATGAAAATTCTTTAGAATCCAATTTCCATCACTAGAAATAGAATGTTTTCATTTGACCCCTCTGTGCTGTTCCTTGGGAGGCAGGGGGTGCTTACAGTGATAACTGATCTGTGGTACGTGTGGCACAGGGTGCTGGATATGGATTCACTCCCCTTTCTTTGTTCTGAAAATGGGATTTCTTAAAATGTCCTAGTTAGGGTTGCCAAATCTGGCTTGAGAGTTTCCTGGAGCTTTGGGGGCAGAGCCTGGGAGGGAGCCCAGGTGTTGCCATGGAGTTTGCCCTCCAAAGCTGCTGTTTCTTCCAGGATAACTGATACTGTAGTCTGGAGATCAGCTGTCATTCCAGAAGAATCCCAGGTGGGACCTGGAGGATGGCAACCTTAATGCTGATGCATGCTATTGATTTTGGACTATTACTTTGCCAGGCCTTTTGAATAAAGATTAGAAATGTGATCCCCCACCCCCCTAGTGATTTCCATTGCTTGAAAATGCTGATTTCTCTCAATTGAAGAGGGAAAATCAAAACAAAACAGAAGAAAGAACATCCAGGAACAAACTAAAACAATTGGAAGACTTGATGGAGGTTCAAATGCAGGAGACCCCCTGAACAGGCCAAAAAACGATGAGACAAATTGACCAATGTACAGCTGCAAGCCACACATTTAGCGCAGTAGCTCACTTGTTTAGACAGCTGAGATGGAGAAAATGTTTGTCCTTTAAAAAGTACTTTACTTAGTGTGCTATAATGGGAGCTGCTGAAACCTGGGAGCATGGATCAAGTTCTATTAAACTGTCCCCCTAGCCTGCTCAAAGAATTTTAACTGCATTGTACCGTAATGAGCCGTGCCCAAACTACTGTTTTCTGGCCCATTGTTTATTTTATCCCTTTATTGTAATGAAACTCAGATGGCCATTGTTTATACTAGGCTGGAGCAGGGAGAGCATGCTGGAAACAGTCTAATTAGCTACAAGTGGGTTTCGGAATTAGTGCATAGGAAAGAACAAATTTTTAGTAACTACTTTAAATTGAAGCCTTCATTTATTTTCATTATGGCTAGACAAAAGAAATCTAGTGTTTTCCTGCCCCCCCTTCCATACTAGGACCTTCGATTATCCCAGTGGGGACTGCATTCAGCTGATTCCAGAACCCCCCTCTTCTATAAGGTTTATGGGAAGATGCCATTCAAGTTTTATGCCAGGAGCATTAAATGAGAAAAGCATGCTGGGCTACTTAGAAGTGCTGGATTACAAAGGAGAAAAGTAGTGCACATCATCAATATATCTAATTCTCAGTTCATAGGCAACCACAACAATATTGCCAGCCTTCTAGGCTCAGTTTCTTTCCGGAAAAGACATGAGGAGGGGCAGAGCCCCCTTTCTGGGCCTCTTCTGGCCCTTAAGGGAGGAATCATCAGGACCAGGCCAAGCCCAGCAGCAACCAATGTGCAACTTGCTACCATGTGACTCACATAACTCACCTAGGCCCAGCTGTTTGCTAAACTGCAGTGTTGTTAATAATATTTACAGCCTGCTCCAATGGATCTTTGCTCAGATGTCCCATTGAATTCAATGAGGCTTAACCGAATGGATCCGATAGACTCAACCAATTGACACTATTGCACCTAGTCAGTGCCCCAGTTGACCTCTGGAAGGGGAAATGACTCAACCAATTGACACTATTGCACCTAGTCAGTGCCCCAGTTGACCTCTGGAAGGGGAAATGACTCAACCAATTGACACTATTGCACCTAGGTGCCCTCTCTTAGGTGAAAGAGCCCAGGCAACCCCTTGGACAATGAAAAGACAGGGGAGTCATCTAGAGCAACAGTGGAGAAGGACAACTATGACAAGACATGAGCTGGAACTCATTTCAAAGCCTCCTCCATGGTGGTGATGGCCACAAAGAAACAATATTTCTCCACAACCATTTTCAAAGCCTCCTCCATGGTGGTGATGGCCACAAAGAAACAATATTTCTCCACCACCATTATTGCATATGCACAGTGTAGACCTGCAGAACTCTTTTGGATGGTCAGAGGCCTATTGAGTTGTGGCTGACAGGAAGAGCTGGACTGCTGTGCAGCCAGCCATGATCCAGTTGTGTTGGATACCTTTCAGCTTGTGCAGTCTGAGAATTGGTACAGGATTCTTGGAAGTTTGAGGTCCGTTTACAACCCTTGCATCTCCTGCCTGTTTAAATCTGCTGCTGGTGGGGTGGCAATACTGGCAGACCTGGTCTGGGAGACAGTAAATGCCTTCCCGAGAGAGGGGATGGCAATTTCTGCCTCGATGTGGACAGTGTGGAGTGTCTACTGCTAAAGAAACTACTCTGAACCCGAGAGAGTTGAATAACTACCATTCAATCTCAAATAGGGTTGCCAAATGTACTGACCTGTGCCGGTGGGGGACTTTGTGTTGCTTCCCGGTGTGCGCGCGTGCGCTTTGCGCGCGTGCGCCACATGCACGTCACTTTCCTGACGTCATCACGCTGGGGTGGGGCACAGCCATTTGAGGGGAAAACTCTATGTTCTCCCCTCAAATGGCAGTGCCCCGCCCCAGCATGATGACGTCACAGGGAAGTGACGTACATGCGGGGGTGGGGTTTCCCCCGGGCCCCGATTCCACGGGGGCGGAAATCGGGGCTCCAAAGCGGGGGAATTCTGCCCCCCGGGGGGATTTGGCAGCCCTAATCTCAAATGTACTGTTCTCAAGCAAGATGATTGAATGAATAATGGCTGGCCCACTTCAGGGATTCCTGAGTAAAGTGGAATGTTTGGATAAATCCAGTCTGGTTGCAGGCCTGGTTATGGGATTGAAATGGCTTTGGTTACCCTGGTGGATGACATGTACCAGGAGATGGATGGGGGAGTGCAACCCTGTTAATTCTTCTGTAACTCTCAGGGACTTTCAAGACCATCAATCTTTCTGGGTTGCCTTTTGGGACTGAAACTGGGAGGCAATGTTCTGTGTTGGTTCCAGTCTAACCTTGAGGGTAGGGTTCAAAGTGTGGTGCTGGTTGACTACTGTTCTGCCCTTTGGCCTACAGGGTCCCTCAAGGTTCCATCTTGCCTCACATGCTTTTCAAATTCTATGTGAAGCCTCTAGGAGAGGTCATCTGGAGATTTGGCAGAGTTGCAACCAATATGTATATGACCACTCAGCTTTATCTCTTGCTATCAGCAGATTCCAGTAATGCTATGGAAACTGTGATCAGGTCCTCGTATGCAGTTTTGGAATGCTTGAGGGCCAACAAGCTAAAACTTACTGCCCTCCCACCCCATGAATGAAACGCCACAGAAGTTATGGGTTAAACTTGAGGTTTTATTTATATATACACTGATCTGCACCATCTCATTAACACAATAAAGCATTGGTTGCTTTATGCTAGCAAAGCAAGCCCTGTAACAGGGCAAACCCAACCCAATGCAGAGCCAGGCCCGGGATTTTTCCGGACCTTACTCGTCATGGCCCTCAAGCCAGTGCATATCAGGGAGGGAGGGCACATTCCAGCCCATGACTGCAAAGCCTTAAGGCTTGTCATATGCTCCCCCAACCCCGAAGAAGCCCCCAACTGAGTCACCCTAACTGCAAAGCCCTTAGGTATCCAGTTTGAAGACCCCCCCCCTATTGTCGATATCTTGGGGTGCTTACCAACTCAAATCCCCTCAACCCCTGCTTTTCCTGACACAGAAAAGTTAGCCTTGGCTTAACTCCCCTCCCACCAACCATGAACCAACTGGTCATGCAAACCGCTTTGCAGATCAGCCAAGCAAAGTACTAACCCAGTAACCCCACCATACCCGAAAAGATGTGGCACCAAGGACTTGATCCCAGGTGGAGACTGCTGACCCAGTGCCCAGATTGCTGCTGCCAAAATGCATGACCATGGCTTGGGGAGGTGTTCCTGCCAACCAATGATCATAAAGGAGGGGTAACAGCTGGCTCCAATGGACTCTACCCCAATCCAGCCATTCACAGAAGCCTTATCTCCTGACACCTAGCTTGGTGCCTAAGCAAGAGCCATCAACCATTATACTGGTGACCTCCATCCTTCTGCCACATCCTGTAAGGCAATACAACATCAACCAGCACCATGACTGCTGTCAACACCACACACCCAGGTCCTCCCATGGCCCAATGCCAAACCTCAGAGGAACTGCCACCATCAAAGTTGCACCAATATCAAAGAGTGGGTACCAAGGTTATCCCCCCACTATCCCTCCAGGACACCCGCTTGGCCACCCTGACACCCCCCTGTGACAAGGAGATGTCCCCCCACCAATCTAGCTAATGTCCTGATGAACCATATGTGAAGGGCTGTCTGGTGCCAGGCACCCATGGTGGTGCCTCCCACCCATCCCTCCCCCTGTGCCCTGACCTGAGATCCCTTGATTGTTCTCCCCAGCTGAATTGCTGTTGCCACTGGATACCTTCTAATGGTCCTGACCCCCAGGTTCCTTCTCCTCAGGGGCACCCTTGTCACAGGAGGATGCAGGGTGCGTGCCCCCGCATATGTTGCAAACATGTTTAAACTTGCTGGTGTTGGGAATGTTTGCTGCCAAGTCCTGCTGCCTCCTGCCCCACCAAGGTGCCTGCCCAACAGCCCAGAATGGTGCGCTTGGCACAGGTGTGACCCTAGAGGGTGTGAGAGGGTGCTTGGTGTGAGAGAGGGTCAGGGGCCTGCCACACCTGCCCTGCTGTGTCAGTTCCCACCATTGCCGGCCCCCAACCCCCCCCAAGATACCCATAGGGGGTACTGTGGTAGCTGGAACCAACAGAGCCCTGACAGTGGGACCCATTCCCACAGGATTGGAGGACTCACCAATCCTAGCCGGGTCATCCAGCACTGCTCCTGCTCTACCACCTGACTCATGGGTATCTTCCTCATCTTTGGACTCCTGCAGTTGTACCAACCTGGCATAGAGGGCTCACCTTTCCTGCTCATGAGCTGCAGACCTGGTACACTTAGGCAAGGTGGTTACCACAGATGTGCCCTCACCACCAGGCTTCTGCTTCTCCACCTTAGCCCTCTCCAGGACCTCAATTTTGGCTGCCAGGTTCTGCAAGGAGGACCTACCCTTATCCTCAGAGGATCATATGGCTGGCAGTATGTACAGAATGCTGCAGCCAGAGTGTTGACTGGAGTTGGTCATAGGGACCTTATCACTTCAGTCTTGTTCCATCTACACTGGCTTCCAGTTTGCTTGCAGGCTGGGGGGGGGGGGATCAAAATGGCAACAGACAGACAGCGTCTTTTAGTTGCTCTGAGCTTTTTAACAGCTTTTAAGTAGTTTAAGCTTCCAGGCTTAGCTGAAGGTTCTGGTATTGAACTTCAAAGTTCTGTATGGCCTGGGACCAACATATCTTAAGGAGCTCCTTCTTGCTTCTTCAGATATGGAGCAGTGACTTGTGAAAGCTCATACCCTGCCACACATTTTGTTAGTCTTGAAGGTGCTACTGGACTCTTGGGCTAGATTTGGGACAGACAAGCTCAAGTCCTCACTCATCAACAAAGTGCACATAGTGACCTTCGACTACTCACTCTCTTTAGGTCTAACCTTCCTCACAGGATTGTTGTCAGGACAAAATACAGGGGAGGAGTACCACATATGCCACTGTGACCTCCTTGGTGTTGGAAAAATTGGCAAGAATACTTAGATATTCAGAGTTTGCAATGGATCTTTGCTTCACTCGAGAGGAGGCATTTCTTTCTGTGTATAAATCTTTATTTCTAAGGGAAGGGTGCACAGGAAAATCTACAAAATAACAAAGACTTAAGGCTCCATCTCTACAGCTACAGAACAGACTGACCACATGGTCTCACAACAACAACTACAACAAGAACAACAATGGAGATTCTTCTTCTTCTTGACCCCTAAAAGGAAATCACCTGAATACATTAACCAATGGTTGTGAGTAAACAGACTTAGATTTCCCAGGCTTTCTTTCTTTCCCAGGCTCTGTGCCAGATTTCCCTTCCAGGTCAGTCTAAACAATAGCACACACGGTAAACAGATTAACCCTATAATGACTGAATTAGACCTTGCAACACACACATATTTCAAACACGTGGAGGTTCCTATGCACTGTAACAGAGATGTTCAAGTGCCAGTAAAACGTATCTGTTTTGGACTACAGTCCTGATCCTACATCAGGCACATTCAGTGGTGGACTTTAGGGTATCCTCTTTGTATAGCAATCCCCAAGCTAGGGATGCCAGCCTCCAGGTGGCCCACCTCCAGAATTATACCTCATCTCCAGCCTACAGAGATCAGTACTGCTGAAGAAAAGGGATGCTTTGGAGGGTAAACTCTATGGCATTGTACCCTTCCCCTCCCCAGGGTCCTTCCCCTCCCCAGGGTCCACCTCCAAATCTCAAGGACTTTCCCAACCTGGAGCTGGCAACCTTACCCCCCACCCCCATCCCCTGCTGGTGGCCAGGGAGGACCTGGCAACCCTACTCCAAGCTGCTTTTGAAACTCTTTTTGTTGTTGTTGTTGTTGTTGTACTGTATGTTGCACTGCTCTCTTTTCAAAACATACCAGCCCAGGGCCCTGTTAGGTATACAGAGCCCATCATTGGCCCTTTTAATTTTCATATGTGAGCCCTTTAATGTTGCCATTTTCATTGCTAGTGTTCCTTGATTGTTTTTCAGTATTATAATAATCTGTGGTCAGTGGTATATATCTAGATAGGGAAGGAATCAGTAGCAGAATCAGTAGTGACCATATGAACTGTGTATTGGAACACAACTAACAGACTGCACAGGCCACAACTCGGACCATGAATTCTAACTTCTCATCAGGGCTGTAACCAGGGTGTGCGTGGATGGTGCACTGCCCCCTTACTAATTTGCCATGCACCCTCACCCCGTCACCGCTCCCCTCCCCGATCTGACCACAAGTGGCACTACCTTCTCTCAGCTGGAAGCTCCAGCAGCCATGCTTCCACCCAGTGTGGCTGTCTCTGAAATGCCCTGGACAGCCAAAAGGGTGCATGGAGCTCCACGTATCTGCTGGTTGCACCTTAAAAGGCGGCTCCACCCAGCAGGCATGGTGCAGCCTTCCTGTCCCTGGGGGACCATGAGCGGCTGGGCTGGGCTGGGCTGGCCTGGCGTGGCTGCTCCTGGCCACTGCTGGGACTCAAAAGGTGCCACTGTGGCAGCCCTTGAGGGAGCACCCAAGCTGTGCCAGCACTGTTGCCCTGCATCACTCACAAGGTTTCCCTGGAAGTGAGGTAGTGTCAAGTTTAAGAGGCTCTATAGAAGGAAGGAAGGAAGGAAGGAAGGAAGGAAGGAAGGAAGGAAGGAAGGAAGGAAGGAAGGAAGGGAACTTAGGCTGCGGTCAGACAGGCAGTTTGGTCCAGTGTGGCCCCAGTTCTAATTGATCCAGGGTTTTTTTTGTAACAGAGAGATTTGATCAGATCCTTAACCTTACTCACTGTGCATTCACCCCATCCTTGATCGATTAGATGCAGCAGCCAGGAAGTGGGGCAGTCAGGCAGCTTTTAAAAAAATCATTTGTCTTCTGAGAACATGCATAAGCATTTATGGGAATAAGCACTTAAACTGCTGGCAGAATGGTGGCAGCTGATGTTCAATTGGATTGGAAAGGAGGCTGCTGGGAAATGGAGTCCAGTGTGAGGGTAGTATTTTTGAAACTGTGCTTCTGAGAAATTCCACATTTAAAATGTTTAAAACCGGGGGTGGGGAACAGAGAAGCATCATCCTGTGACTTGTGTGCTGCTGGTGTTTTTATTTAAAAGCTTGGCATTGTCAGTTAACACTGCCATTTCCCTGGAATGTGTGGGGGGAGATCCTCCTCTCCCCAGCCTGGTACACTAACGATGTCTCCTGTCTGAGTTGTTACCTGTTTATGCTTTGCTGACCTTGGGGTTCCAGCTGCTCCTGACCTGCTGGGAACAAACGGCTCCTATTTCACCCGCTCTCTTTTCTCCTGCACACGGGCACAGTGCTTATTGGCTTCTGCTTGTAATGGGGGGTGTTTTGAAATTGCAATTCGGGGTGAGCGTGGCACTGTGGGCTATTCCAGCAACTGATGGACTCTCTTCTTAAAGGGATCCCTGGCATCACCCCATTCTTCGATGATGTGATGATCGCCGCCGCCACACCGTCCGACTTCGCAGACCACCTCCGTGCAGTGCTCGGCCGTTTCCAGGAAGCCGGGCTGAAAGTTAA
This sequence comes from Gekko japonicus, assembly GCF_001447785.1. Classification (NCBI taxonomy): domain Eukaryota; kingdom Metazoa; phylum Chordata; class Lepidosauria; order Squamata; family Gekkonidae; genus Gekko; species Gekko japonicus. Next base: position 347,073 of record NW_015166438.1, on the reverse strand, counting down.
ACTGGAAAAGTGCCGGCTGAGAGTGCCGGCTGTGGACTGTCTGGGGTTCACAGTGGATGCAGAGGGCCTCCACCCGACCCACGACAAAGTGAAAGCCATTGTAGAAGCACTGCCACCGAAATCCAAGACAGAACTACAGGCGTTCTTAGGAATCCTGAACTTCTATCACGCCTTTCTTTCCCACAAGGCGGCGGTGGCAGAGCCCCTCCATCGCCTGTTAGACAAGCAGGCCCCTTGGGTGTGGGGCCCCCGGCAGGCCGCCGCTTTCTGGAGCGTCAAGGAACTGTTAATCTCCAACGCGGTCCTGGCCCACTATGACGAGTCGCTGCCGGTGGTGCTAGCCTGCGACGTCTCGCCCTATGGCGTTG
>NW_015166438.1:333822-346350 GCF_001447785.1 Gekko japonicus | reverse complement strand
GGATGAAAGACCTCGCCCGGAGCTACGTCTGGTGGCCAGGCATCGACGCAGAGATTGAGGCGTGGGTGAAACAATGCCCCACCTGCCAAGCCGTGAGACCCAGCCCACCGGGGGCACCCTCCCAGTCCTGGGAATCCACACGCACCCCATGGTCCTGGCTCCACATAGACTTTGCCGGACCATTCCATGGACTGCTTTTTCTGGTAACGGTGGATTCCTACACCAAGTGGCTGGAGGTAAGCCCGGTCTCCGCAACGTCCTCCAAAGCCACCATCCGCGCCCTCCAACAGATCTTCGCCACACACGGCCTGCCAGACACCATCGTCTCGGACAATGGGATGGCACTCACGTCGTAGGAGTTCCAACAGTTCCTCAGTGGCAACCTGATCAAGCACATCAGGTCAGCGTCATTCCACCCCGCGACCAACGGCCAAGCGGAGCGGATAGTCCAGTCGGCGAAAGAAGCGCTGAGCCGGCTGACGGAGGGAGACTGGGAATGGTGCATCACCCAGTTCCTCTTAGCACAATGGATCATGCCAAACCCAGTAAGCGGGAGCTGCCCGGCGGAGCTCCTCATGGGCTGGCGACCAAGACCCTATTAGACTGCCTGCACCCAGATCGGGCTCCGGAGCCATGGAACGCGCTAGAGCACCGGGAAGCGCCTCGCGGGTTTTTCCCAGAAGACCCTGTCTTTGCCCGGAACTTTAGCAGAGGACCTGAATGGCTGGTGGGCCGCATCATTCAGTTTCTGGGCACCGTGATGTATGAGGTGTCAACCGAGTGTGGGCAGGTACTGCGGAGGCACATCGATGAGCTCCGGCGGCGCATGCTCCCAGAACACCCTGGTGTGGAGAGTCCAGAACTATGGCCATACCTTGAGAGAGACGCACTGGAAGCCACTGCGCGGGACTCGTCCCCGGAGGAGCGTCCAAACCCTGCCCCAGTTCCACCGGTGGCTACGGAAGAGACCCCGACAACTGGCCCGGCAGAGCCAGTGGAGCCTACACCTGCAGCACATCCCAGTACAATGGACGGGGGCCCGGAAGTCCCCGCACCGGCTTTCCGACGGTCCACCAGAGAACGGCGGTCCCCGTCGTATTTAAAGAACTACGTGACCTAGGGTGGTTCCGAACTATGGGGGGAGGGATGTTGTGTCCGTTGACCAGCACTAGGGCCAGCGATTACCCCAGAGCTTGACTCTGGGAGAACAATAGGGACTAGGCTCCTAGTCCCTGCACTGGGGGAGCCAATGGGAACCGTGGCGGGAGATTCAAACCCACCAACGGAACCCAGGGGTGTGGCCCAGGGGTGTATATAGTTGGCCAGCCGGCTGTTTTGTGGTTGGCTTGTTGTGTACCAATAAAGCGTGCTATGCACTATGCCAGTCTGTGTCTGTCATCCATGCGGCAAACCCACTACACAATAGGCGAGGGGCCCCCGCCACATGGGGGGGGGGGGGGAGCACGGGCAAAGTGTGGCTTTTTAAAGCTGCACCAAAAGAGACACGCGGCGGCGGGATCACACTTCCTCCCCGGCACGATCAGATGCCGGGGGGGAAGCCACTGAAAGGGGAGTGAGGCAGCCGAACTGCACATGTGCGCGCATGCACAGTTCGTCCGGAAGCCTGGATTGCTCCAGATGACAGGTGCGCTGGCGATCCCATGGTCACGCTTGATGCGGTGTTCCCAGTAAGTCCTCCTCTGGGGGTGGTTCTTTTTTACTGCGGGTTTTCAGCCTGAAGGGCCGTATCGGGGATGGGTGCACGCCACTTCCCAGAATGTTGCGGTGAGATCGTGCCCGTTTGCTGCACCCCCGATCCGTCCCTCTCCCGGGCCAAAACCTTCCGCCTTAGTAATATTTCGGCAGGTATTTAGAGGCCCCTCAACCTATGACCCTAATGTAGAGTTCAAAGCAATACCTAGCCAAATGCTAAAAGATTTTTTGGGCACTGCTTGACAAGGGTAGAGTTTGAGAAGAATGTGATATCACTTCCAGATGATGCTGTAGGAATTTCCTATAATCTATATGATGAAGATCATCAAAACTAGGAGAATTTCTAGGTTTGCCAACCTCCAGGTGGGGCCTAGGGGCTTCCTGGAGTTACAATCTCCAAACTGCAGAGATCAGTTCCCCTGGAGAAAATACCTACTTGGGGGTAGTGGACTGTATGGCATTATACCCAGCAAAGTCCCTCATCCCTAAACCCTGCCCTCTGCAGGATCCAGACCCAAATCTGTAGGAATTTCCCCAACCCAGAATTGGCATCCCTAGAAATTCTTAGACTGTTGCTATGGAGGTCATGTTTTTCTCCTGTTTCTTGCTTTCTCAAGGGTGGAAGAATTCCCTGATTGGCCCAAGCAATTGAGAATCCTACCTTAAATTGTAGCATACTTTGCTTCTGTATGAATCCAGCCCTGTGTACAGCTACTGATGTATTCTCTTCTTTCTGTTCCTATTTTTGCCTACTCCTTTTACTTCAAGGTCTGTAGATTGGGTAGATGGGAATGGAGGTCACAGAGTATGGACAGTGGCCCTCCAGGTTTTATCCAGTACAGAAGTTCTGCAGCTGTATTCCCCGCTGATTTGTGGTGGTATCCTTAGAAGGATGGTTGCCAGGAGTCCTGCTTACCCCTGTTTTATAGGCTCTGGCTGTACTGTCTCGTGTCATACACTTGACTATGAGCAGATGTTTCAAATGATATTTTCATTTTTCCCAGAAGAAAGAAGCTAAGTCTCTCGGAGTTAATAGCAGAATTGCCAGTTCCAGTTTGGGAAATATCTGGAGATCCAGGGGGTGGAACTTTAGGAGGGCAGGGTCTGGTTTGTTGTTGTTTTTGGTGATTCCAACCTCCAGCCACCATCTGGAGGTTGCAAACAATGAAGAAAACAGCCGTGATGTATAATGAAAAAATATATTTTTAGACTGCTGTGTTGCAGTGAATAGTATTTCATCAACAAGTAGTCAAGATGTATGCATCCACACAATGGAATTTGCATATACTCCCATTTCACATGACCGCTTTATCTAAGTGTATTGCGTGAATCGGGAGGTTGGCAACCATAGCCAATTGGTCAGGTGTGCCTGTGTGACAAGTGAGTACTACAGAACAAGTATGTAAAGCCTATATGAGCTCCATTTTTATCTAGTACACGTTAGTACATTTAGCATTTGAATTTGAATTTTATTCATGGCCAAAGCCAGCAATGATAACAACAACAATAAAATGAGGGTAAAATACAATTTAAAATCTTGGGGATTTTTAAAATACAAAACAATTGGCAAAGAGATACTTAACAGTTTTCTGCCTGAGCTAGTAAGGATTTTCTAGTTCTTGCAGCAAGCCAACCAAATCTGGGTAATTGAAATGTAAGCCCGGCTTGCCTATCTGCAGGGAAATTCTTTTTTTTTGTCTGTGGGAAATGGAAGAGATTCATGAAGGTTATTATATGCCTTGCAATCAAATATAACATGTTCTAGGGACTCTACGCCTTCATTACAACAGGGACATATTTGTTCTTCAAAAGGAATTTTCTTATACCTTCCTTCAGTAACCACTGAGGAGAGTATTAGAGTAAACATTCTCCTATAATCATGATTTGATAGATGATGGAGATAGGACATAGGAGTGACTCTGTTAATAGGCTCTAAAAAGGCATGCCATTTCTCTGTGGTACTTAGATAATTTTGCCTGTTGATATCCAACATCCTCTGTTTTACCTTATCTCTGGCTTTATCATAGGCAAGAGAGCACAAATATTGTTTTGTAAAACCATAGTAGGGATATTTAGAGCCAAATAGAATAAACATCAGATGTTTGAGAGCTGCAAGACATGAACAAATACTACACACACTTTTTATTGAAAAATATGCAATTTTGCTTTTTATTAACATTAAATGAGTGCCAAAAATAAAAACAAAAGGGGTAAACGCAGATATTGATAATGATATTTATTTGTCCAATGATATTTATTTGTTTGCTAATGATATTTGTCTGTGAGACAGGTGGTGTAATGTATCCGGCTCCGACCGCGTGCGCGGCTAGGTCGCCATGCGGTCATGCAAAGTGGCAAAGCTTTGCTCTGAGGAACAATGGGCCAAGCAGATCCTAGCCCACTCCAATCGGAGGACTAGGCTCCGGGTTGAGAGCCTATGGAACTCTTGGCCACTGTAAATAGCCTATGACTGTTGTAGGAGTGTGTTTGGGGGGGTGGGTTGTTTGCGAGCCGGTAGTTCTTGTCTTGTTCCGAGCTGAAATAAAGTATGAGAGCTGAAATCTCTCAGTACTTTTCAGGTGGAAAGAAAGAATGAGAGAGAGAGAGAGAGAGAGAGAGAGAGAGAGAGAGAGAGAGAGAGAGAGAGAGAGAGAAACAAAAAAGGCAAATAGATCGGGGAGGGAGGGGAAGGAAGAGAGAGAGAAAGGAAGGGAGGGAGAAAGAAAGAAAGAAAGAAAAAGAGAAAGAAAGGTGGAAAGAAAGCAAATAGATGGGGGAGGGAAGAAGGAAGGGGAAAGAGAGAGAAACAAAGAAAGCAAATAGATGGGGAGGAAGGTTGAAACGAAGGAAGAAAGAGAGAAAAGCCTTTGTTTTTGTAACAGAGTCAATCTTTTGCTTCTTTTCTTTGTAGTGGAAGATAAGTCCTTCTGGAGTTATCCATCTGTGGAGTTTTTACACTAAGACAGTGTTCAGTTGACAGTTGAGATTGGAAGGTTCGCCATCTTTTAATATAAGTTGTATGATTTTATATTGATTGACAGTTTTAATGGAATTTTAATGTATTTTTATATATGTTGTTAGCCGACCTGAGCCTGCCGAATGGCGGGGAGGGTGGGATATAAATGTAAATATAAATAAATAAATAAATAGAAAGAAAAAGGTGGAAAGAATGAAAGACGTGGAAAGAAAGAAGGGGAGAGAAAGAGAGAGAAACAGAAAGCAAATAGATGGGGGGGAGAGGTGAAAAGAAAGCAACTTCAACTTTAAATGTAGCCCCCCCCTGCCCCCATGCTGGCTGAATTGGCTTAGAAAAGGGGCTTTAAAGAGACAAATGCCTTCTCCAAGCTGGCTGCTGGTGGTGGGGGCTTTGAGAATGCATTTAAAGTTAAAGTTGTTTTCTTTCTCTGCTCCCCTCTCCACTCACAACCTCAAGCCTACCCAGGGAGGGGAACACTGGCTGGGGAAGTGAAGACCCACCAGGGATGCTTGCCTCCCCTTGACAATTGATTGTTTGATGTGGTTGTGGTGGTAGCTGAAGGCATGTAGATATGTTTGCCAATCTTTTGGTTTCTGGTATAATGTGGTACTTACATGTCTATAGTATATCTGTACTGTGGTGTCCAAGAAGTTTATTTCTTGTGTAGGTTAATTCATAGTTAGATGATCATGGGATGGAAGTTATGGAAAGCCTGATGAAATCTCTTGAGGGCTTCTTTGCCATGGGTCCAGACAATGAAAATGTCATCAGTGAATCTCAAATAAAGGAGAGGTGCCAGTGGGTAGGAGTTCAGAAAATGCTGTTCTAGATCCGTCATGAAAATGTTGGCATACTGAAGTCATGCTGGTGCCAATGGCTGTGCCATTGATTTGAAGGTATAATTCAACCTTAAGTAGTTGTGGGTGAGAACAAACATGTGGAGTTCAGTGGCAAGATCTGTTTTGGTGTTGTGGTATTGTTAGGCTTTAAGGTGCTACTGGACTCTTCCTCTTTTCTACTGCTACAGGCAGACTAACATGGCTACCCACTTGAGCTATTTGCATGTACCAGGTGCATCATGTATACATGTAATGCAAATAATATATAATTATACATTAAAATAATATTTTAACCTTAACATAACCTTAAAAATGAGTGTGTTTTGTGAAAACAAAAGTGGTGTGAGGAAATGCACAAAGCTTCTTTGAAAAAATGCAGGTTCAATTCCCACAAAGGAGAAGAAAATATAAAGGAGGATTTTTAAGGTCAAAAGAGCAGGGATGAAAAAATCCCAATCACCCCTATTTTTATTCTTACCCACAAACATTTTAAATTGTATACCTTGGTTTTATTTTTTAAAAAATCTTGTAGTACAGGTGATTAATAAAATATTTTACAAGGATAAAACATGTACAATTAATAAGCTATTCTTCTGAAATGGCACATTTTCAGAAGGAGCAAAAACAGCCCCAGAGACTGAAGTTGGCGAGACTGCATTAATGCATTTGGGATCTCTCAAACACCTCTTTCACCAAACAATACTGAAAAAGAAGAAAAATCTCCTATGCCTTCATTGTCCTGTCCCCACCAAAAATGTGAGCACTGTCCAAGAGTGAAATTGTCACCACATTTTATGGGAAAACTCTTTCAATTTGTAATTTTGAAAACCTCATATACTAAACAATGGAAAGTACAACATATTCTACTGAAATGCCAAAGAAACACATCCACTGAATTGATTAGCAATGTAATCATTAAAATAAATTTGGTTTGCATCACTTTAGCTCAATTTTTACATAAAGTAACTTTATATTTTTTGGTTAGCAAATCCATTTTTTTCAGAGTAGACAAACCCTCTAAAATATATTGGCTAATACATTTAGGACAGCTAATTTGGGCTAAAGTACATTCAGATTAAGCTATGGCATATATTATTTACAGTAGATTTATTTTTCATGAAAGTTCCTGCATTTAAATTCAGTATTGCCAACTGTCAGTAAATTTATGAACAGCTAGTAAGTTCAAGTGCTTCCCAGAGAGCTATTGATATGTGTGTAAAATACTCAATTTGTTCCTATAACACAGTAACAACTTTCCCCACCTTCTAATATGAAAAATAAGGGGAAAATACATTCATACTTCATGTCACTGGAAAGTTTATTGATCAGCTCTTATGAATTAAGAAGAAAGGACTTTGACTCCAATTCAGCAAATGCTGGTTGTTACCTAAATTCCATTGAAAACAATGACACTTAAATTATACATGAAAAACTTTTCTATTGATTTCAATAGACCTGATCTACACATTCAGCAGAATGTAATGGTAGAATCCAGTGGCAGAGTGGACTGTAGTTGCATGACACCATTATTGCTGAGTTTCCAACTGGTCTGGACAAAAATGATGCCCTGAACCTTTTATAGACGCTTGATGTGTAAAAATGGGCAGCTAAAGCTTTTTATGGCATGGAGGTAAGTAACATCACATTAAATCTCTATTAAAGGGGCAGGAGTCCATGTCTGAGTGTCCCCCCCCTCCAGGCAGTTGGCAACCCTGCATTATTGACTGCTCCCTTATGTTAAAAAAAGAAGATCCCTCCCTACAAATTAAAAAGAAAAACCCTAGCATGCCAGTGAGAAGTATTTTAGCTGAGCCAGCCATTCCAATTTTCTACTTTAATAGAGGGAATATTTTAAAAGTCTGTGCTATTGCCATGAATGAAGTATGTTGCATGTTTCCATCCCCATCTCCTGTTTCACCTATATGTCAGAAAATACCTTTGGAATAATGCTCTCATTCCTGTCTCCATGTATTTGTCGAAGATATCTGCATTCTTACACCTATGCCAGACCTATCAAGGAAACATTAACTCTCCATATCTAGTGAATGGTCTCCCATTCAGGTTCAACCTGCCACACATTAAGAAACATCACCTCTTTTGTCTGGCACCAGGGAAATGCCAGGCCAATCTATTGTTCCACAATGGACACTCCCAGCCACCCATCCAGCACCTGGCTTAATCCCATTATACTGGGGGGAAAGGGGGGGGGGACTCAACCCAGGATATGACTATGAACCAAAAAGGGCTAAGCTAAACCATATATATAAAAGTACAAATATTTATTGAGGTGTACACATGTTAAAACTTTCCTGATTAAAAATTACTTTGTCTAAGATCAGACTATAAAAGCTTATCCACTATACATACATATGATGGGTAAATACTTTACAACTGAAGACCAAACGCGTTTCGGCCCCTAAGGGCCTTCCTCAGTGGTTACTATTATCTATATATTCTAGACACACATTCAAAGACCTGTTACAGAGTTTTAGTACACATATAATTAAACCGGATGTTGTTTCCTGAAATTGTTCAAAGAAAAATAGAGGGAGGGGGGAGAAAGGAGAAGAAACTTCATTATTCTGTCCAAATGTATAAAAGAAATTATTATTGAATAAAAAATGATTCTATCAAAGATAAAGTTACCTTGTATACTTATAATTGGACTCCTGGTATTAGTGATGGGCCATAGGTATAGCCATATCACCTCTAATGTTCCCTCTAAGTTGTGGAGTCTTGTGAGCAAAAATTCTACTTTGTGAGCTGCTGGCATGAAAGTTGTGAGCGAGCGATTTGGCTGCTGCATAAATTAATTTGCTCTGGAGCCCTCCTTCCTGAGCCGAGACAAAAATCTGTGAGTTGGAGGCTAAAAAACTGTGAGCTAGCTCACACTAACTCAGTTTAGAGGGAACACTGATCACCTTCACAACTTATTCTGAATTAAAAAGTGAAATGAAATTGTAAAAAAAAATTTGTCACTCAAATTGTATAATTAATTTCACCCAAATTGAAATGAAAATTATTACATTGGCTAACAAACCTGGTAACAGCGGTTTTGTAGGTCTGAATGTGTGTCAGGGAATATATATAGCCAGACTCTGTCCTTCTGAAAGCTGACTGGTCCCACCTAGGGCTTGCTGCTCTGGATGCCACACCTCCTGAGGCTCATAATTGGTCCAAATAATCTTTTGTCTTCACCTGGGGCAAGCCCCTCAAGACCTCCCATTAGTCAGCATTGTTTTCCAAAGTCTATATCCGTCAGAGCACATGGCTTCAGATTGTGTGTCTGCCCCTGATGCCAACTGGCAGTTCACCCCTAAACCTTTGGTTTGGGCCATAACTCATTTCCATGGAATTCTGCATGTCTGGACAGGTTGTATCACCCCATAACTGACCCCTCTATTCATTATCAATCACCTCTGCCTTCTTAGTTTTGTACTGCATGCTCTCAGAGGTTTTTTGTGAGAACTTACCTAATGCTGTCCTGGAGAATGAGGTAGCAGGATACTCCTGAGGTAGTAGAATAGACTGCATCCCTTAAATAAAAACTCTGTATGTAGTAAACTAGCACATTCTAGGCAAATGTTTAATGTAGGCTCTCTCTCTAGGGCTGCTGATGGAAGCTCCCATGTGTCTGCCCCTGTCTCCTGGTGGTTGCCATGATGTGCAGTTTAGTGTTTGCAAGGGCTTTTTACAGGGACAAGCGTTCAAAATATTACTCTCCACCTGCTGTCTAAAGTTGTCCAGCCTACAGTTCTTACTACCTGAGTCTACTTCACTTCCGGTAATGTGTCTTTGGTTCTCTCACAACCCCATGAGAAGGTAAGGTGTATTCTGTTGCTTATTAAAAACTGATGTTATTACATTAGCTTTACTACTGAGAAAAGTGTTCTCGCCTCATGGGAGTGGGGGGGGGCATGATGGCACCATTGCTCAACAGCATGATGTCATTTGCAGGGTGAACTCTGGGAAACTCGAAGTGGTGTTATGCCACATCTGGGTTCATCCTGGAAATGACACTATGCCATTGTGCAACTGAGGTTTTATTGGCATTCCCCACCCCCATCCTACTGAAGGTTTAATTGCGGAGTGATAACCTTAACTGAGAAAGAGAGATAGTGCGAAACAGTGAATATACAAGAAGTTTGAGACCCTAGTGCCATGTGATGAAGTGAGCTCCTGTCTCTGGCCAGCTTCTGCCAACCTAGCAGTTCGAAAGCAAGAAATTGCAAGTATAAATAGGTACTGCTTTGGTGGGTAGTGTTCTGTGTGCCTGAGGGTTTAGTCATGCCGGCCACATGACCACAGAAGCATTTTTGGACAGTGCTGGCTCTTCATCTTAAAAACCGCCCTCTAGAGTCGGATTTGACTAGCTTTTGAGCAAAGGAAACCTTTACCTTTACTTAGGACCAGGGAGAGCAGTGTTCAAATCTCCACTCAGAGCATGAAATTGCCTGGGTGACTATAGTTTAAGTTTGGTCATACCTACCAGTACTGTTTTGAGGATAAAAGGGAGGAGAGGAGACCATGTACCTTCAGCTCTTTAAAATGGGTGTTTCTCTGTTCTGTTTATTCTTACAAGATATTGCAAGCCTGATAAGGGTCATCTGTATGCCAACACCGACAGGATTGGGTATAGAATTTCCTCAGTCTTGCTAAAGCAGCAAAGTTACTCAATGAAATCAGTTGCCAATCCTGGACTATTTCTAAACACTGCCTAATGGTGTCCTTTTTTTTTTTTTTAGACCACAGTGACAGGGTTTACTGCACTGCTACCTGAGATACTGCTCTATATCTTGTTATAAGAACATGGCTCTTTGGCCTTGTACTGCACTGCGGAATAGCAATAAACATGATTATTATAAAAAGATAAGGTTACTGAACACTGCATTTTGCCAGGGTCTAACTGTAGCTTTAAGTTTTGGCTAAACTAGGAGCCAGGGAAATTTTAAAATTCAGCAGTAGTAGCTATTCAGTGAAGTTGTTCTAGTATCCGTGCCAGGAAAAATTCTTACTGAAAGCTCTAATTTATCACACATTGGGGTTGCAAACCTGTGCTCCTAGTATACTCAGGCAAATGCTCGCCAGGTTTCAACCAAAAAAAAAACAGACAAAAAATATCTGGAGGAATCCCTGACTTAGGAAGTGGCAAGAATTCCAGTTTGCTGTTCTGAACAAGCAGCAGTGTTAGTAAAGGAGATATGGACATTACATGAAAACGCATGCTGAGGCAAAAATTGATTCATCAAACTTTGCAGTTGTCCTCCCAGGTAAAGAGAAGCCCACTCCTGTGGTCTCATCATTTAATTTGTTAACAGGAAGATAAAATCTGACTACTGAAAGAAATGTTGTTAGGGACAATCCAGTATACTAGAACTTTTAAAGCAGAATCTGTTTTAACAAAAATAATTATAAAATCATCATTTTCTACTTTCCCCACACTCTGCACAATTAATGGTCTAGAAGAAGAGAATCCTGACTTGCCTCCCCAGTGCCTCTTCCACTTTTTCATTATCAGTTTCATAACAAGCTGTAAAAACTTTGAGATGTATGTGATGTATTCCCTATTTGGAACAGCACAGTACTTTAACCTATCTCTCCTCCACATCCTGTTATCAACATGCACCCATACTGGGTCTGAGGAAGTCAGGCATTGATACAAAGACAAGTTGGTCTTATGCCTGAAGGAAATCAATTCTTCAGCACAGGGATGGGAAGTATGTGGGAAAGCAATGGCCATTGCTGCTTGAGTATGAGACAATATGGAGTTTGAACAGTAGTTTGACTGACGGTTCTACAAATGTATGCCACTGACTCAGGAGGGCTGGAGAACTCTGATGTACAAGGACCAAAGTTAACGAAAACGTATTGACAGCAAAGATATGTTATATCCTAAGCCCAATAGTGCTTCTGCTCAGGTTGCAGATACTTAAAGAACACTAAGAGCAAGTTATTCCCTCTGACTGCCATATGATTAATAGGCATTATGATTGGTAGCACATAGCTCATTCATAAATGGGCCTTCTGTACCTGCTTTGTGCACAGTGTTATTATGGTTCATATTTTTATACGGATCTGTGTTGAATGCAACTGAGCCTATATTTCATGCATATATCAGCAGGCAGGACTTTGTGGTCTATATATCAGATTCAAAATACCTGCCGTAGACTCCCTGGAACCACAGGTTAAAATTCTGGCACAGCAGTCTCCAACCTCCATCCTTCTGTGGTAGACAAATAGTAGAAAGAATTTTTCAGGCAGCATATTTAATGCAAAAAGTCTTGTCCACTCTGAACAACCATTAAAATCCCATTTCACTTTTGGTAAGACCAGAGTTTTGCTGTGGTGTCCCTTGGCTGAAAACTGTTTCCCACCCATGGTTGCATAATATGTGCCTTATGGCCAGACCATTTGCCACATACCCATACACCTCCCTGTTGGGTACATTCTGGTAGGGCCAGAAATGCCTCTTTTGTGCATGTGCATGGGTCGTGGACTACATCTGTCTGCTACTAATATAGCTTATTGAACTGACTTATAAACAGAGTTATATAATGTATTATCCATGAAAGCTAGAAGGTGCAATATCAGTGTTGTTACATGTGGAACGATATATAATATTTCTGAGTGGGCTATGACGTAACAATCAGAATAACCATCATCTTGACTACATTAGAGATGGATGATTTTGTGGTGAAACTTTTGCAACCATTGTTAATGTTAAATCTCCATATGGACTTGGGATAGCTGAGCTGACAATAATGTACTCATTCCAAGACAGTGATTCACTGAATATAGAGGCCCTCTTCTGCATGCTCTGTGTTTTCTCCCCACCCCCATCTCTCTCACACACAAGCACACACACATTCTTTCTCTTATACTCTGCAGTTGGAAAAAGAAGGCATATTTACTAAAGGCAGTCTAAACACCTAACACTGAAGCAAAGTCAATGGAACATGGGCTATGCTTATATTTTTCTTCAGATTATCAGGAAATGGA
>NW_015166438.1:329755-333781 GCF_001447785.1 Gekko japonicus | reverse complement strand
CTTTCTCAGTGTTCAAAGAACAGAACAAAGTTACTTAATAAATGGAGAGGGAGTAATTTTGGGAGACAACCTAGAAATAGGCAGGAAATAAATTTGGGAATCAGTATTTGGAATGTAATTTTTAAAATTCAAAATAACTAGAATCTAAAATAAGTCAAAGTTAAACTCTGATTTGTGTTCATGTTCAACACATTTGTTTCAATCCTAGTTAACATTTTCATTCTCCAACTTCTCCCCCCTCCCCGCGCCCCCCCCCCCCCAGACCCAGTTCCATAGCAAAATTTGCCTGCCAGATTGTCATGGATCTCAAGTTGTTTTATGAGTTTTCCTAAGAGGAACCATGAGATGGTACAAATTCTTCCACTTAACCAAATTTGTTTATTGTTTTGGCAAAATGGTTGGGGCTAGTTCGGTGGCTCCAGGAAGGTCCATAGCTCAGTGGTCGAGCACATGCTTTCCATTAGGGATGTGCATTGGGTTATTAATACAGTTACAATAATTAATCTACATTGAAACATTAACAACAGTGAATAGCATTTGGCAATCATTGGATCGGTATATTTTTCTGGGGCCTGGCTGACTAAATTAGAGCTCAAGAAGATCAGAGGGAAGAGGAAGCAAGGATAGAATGATCCAGCAAACATGTAGCTGATACGGTGTTGTCCAGAGTACACACATCATTCCACTCAAATGGATTGTGTTACTAGGTCTTTCTTTCCAAAGTGTTTATATCAATCGGCTCCTGTTTGTTATTCCATTCTCTGGTTCCGTGCCTGCTAGGCAAAGGAGCAAACATTTTTCTTGCATGCCCTGGCATATGGGCAGTACTGCAGACTTGGGGGAGGGGGGGCAAAGGTGAATAGTATACTTATTCCTACCAGTGACTGGTAGTGCTGCTAGTAACAAATGTTTTGCTTCAACCCCAAAACCATAAGCAAAGCTGCAGACTGAGAGGGGATAAAGGCAGTGCTATTCTCTCCATCATCCGGCATGCTTTTCTTTCTCAGTGGTGTCTATGCAGTACAATAAGGAACACACAGAGAGATTTTAGCATCCCTAAACTGAATTCAGACCTGCCCCACCCTCCCCCAACATTCAGTTAGTCCTACCCTTAAAGACAGGAGGAAAAACTCATATACCAGTGTCACAGAACAAACAAATGAGATCACTAGTAGGTCTGCAAGCTCTGACCTCACCTAACCCCATTGCCAGTACTCCAGGTATAGAGATGCCCCTCCTAATTTCTTCTAGCTAAACAGAGGTAGAAGAGAATTTGGAGTTCCTATCTCATCTCTCAAAATGTTAAATACTGGGAACTTCCGGTTTAAGCGTTTCACTGCTCGGACGTATCCCGTCTCGCTCTGATGGGGACGCGCCGAGACATGGCCGACGGGAGGGGTCTGAGTTCGTCCTAGACCTCCCTGGGGTCTCTGTAGGAGACCCTCAGCCTGGGGAGCTGAGGAGAGCCTCTTTCAAGGTGACGACCAAGGAATTGAGGCTCACCTTATCGCCGCGGAACCAATATGGTGCTTAGAGTCAACTGCCAGAGCAAGCGACCATGATCAAAACTTCAAAATGCTTCCAAAAGATCTCCAGGTCTCCAAACTGTGAGTTAAGCAAAGCTCAGGTGAAAAAGCGAACTGACCTTGGTAGTAATTGGAAGCGCCTAAATTTGAAGCGTGGAGGGAGGGGGACTAAGCACTCCCCCCCTTTTTTGAAAAAGATTTAAAAGTGGATTTAAATCGGAAATAAAAAGACTTAAAGCTAAAATAAGTGCATAAGAAGTTAAGCGAAGGCAAAAACTGCCAAAATATACGAAGCGGATTTAAATCACATAACTTTTGCCTTGTTTTGGGAAACTTACTTCTTGTTGATATTATGGTTGGGAGAGGACGGAGGGCCCCTGGAGAAAAAACTGGTGACCGGAAATAACATACCAACGACTCCTTCCCAGAACCAGGAAGTAACTACAGACTTTTCTGCACTGTTAGCAAATGCACTGCGCTCCCTAATGGAACAGATGACTAACCTCAACACCAAACTGGACAGTGTTCAAAAACAACTGAATCAAATTGATAAAAGAACCTCAGTAACTGAAAAAACATTGAAAAAAATGGAAAAACAGACTGACAGAATTAATAAGAGAGTAGATGAAGCAGAGAAGGAAAGATCCTCCAATAAAACGCAATTAATACAGCTCCAGCTGGAAAGATCTACATATGTTCTACACTTCCATGGGATCCCTGAAGAGAAGAAGGAGGACTTAAAATAACTTTTGGCGGAGGCTTTGGCCCCATTAATGGATTACAAACAGGAAGACCTTGTGAAAGAGATGGATGTAGCCTACAGTATCTACCCAGACTTTATAAAAAGAATAAACTCCTGGGGGAAACCTACTTAAAATCCACGAAACGATCTACCAGAGAACTAGTGCTAAAATCTACAATGGGAAAATCTTTAAAAATTAAGAATGAAGAGATAAAAATACTAAAAGATTCCTTTTGAAGTCAGAAAAAGGAGGAAACTATACAGGAAGCTTATTCTCACTCTGCAAAAAAAGGGAGTACCATATAGATGGTTATTCCCGGAAGGTCTGTATTTTAATTACTTGGGTAAAAATACAAAACTGACTCTTTTCCAAGAGCTGAAAAATTTATGGATGAAATATTTAATCCGAAATATAAAAAGAAAGAAAAGAACTCTAAACCGGATCAGAAGGAAGAAGAAGATGATGAAGAAGAATCCTATTCACAGGATTCAAAAAGCACTACTTCCACATCACCAGAATCATCAGAATCAGAGAAAGGAGCAGCTGTCCCTAAACCCAAGAAAACGAAGAAACGCAGGAAGAAATGACTCTAGAATAAGGACAATAGTTCTTCAAGGCAGAATTTGTGCTAAGCTATTAAATGCATACTCTTACAGCAATACTGCAATGAATTAAATTGTACTTGTAATATTAGGTCAATAAGCCTTATTTTTAGCGAACAAGGTCGTGATATGTATTAGCTCTCCTTTCCCCAAACCAATAGATGATTTTTTCTTTTGCTCCCCAATGGGGAATTTTTTATTGCATTTTTATTAAAACTACAAACTATAACAGAAATAAGGGAGGGGACTACATTTAGGGGATAAAGAAAAGATACCCACTACTGACTAAAAACCCAAGAGAGGAGATCTTCTAATCAGCTTGAATACACATCTAGTCTTAATCATATTAATCTCATTACAAACTGAGTCACATATTCTGTTAACTTTTCCCACATCTTAAATTTAACTGATATAAGGAAATACCCCAAAGCATCTCAATTCAAAATTTTTCAAAGGCACAATTCAGAGTCCTTCAGCCTTCACTTCTTCTTGTCCAGTCTCTTCCGCAACTTATAAGGACTTTTAGGAGCCTCTGCCCCTTTCTCTGACAGAGAGTCCTCTCCGGAAGAACCCGAGTCCAGCTTGCACTGGACTTGCTGTCCCCTTCTTTTTCTTCCTCCTCTGACCCTCCTAGCTGGACTCTTAAAAATTCTCTCGTTTTCAGAACAGAGTCAATCTTTTCTTTTTTATCCTTGATTTTGAAGGTGACGACTTCTGGAATTAGCCATCTATATCCAATTGAACTTGTTTGAAGAAAAAGAACAAGGTCTTTATATTTCTTTTTCCACTGTCTTATTTCAAATGGAATATCGTTCAGTACTCTGATAACACTCTCCCCAGCTCTCAGGGGTGCTCCAGATACTGCTTTCAGGATTGCATCCCTTACATGCCTCTTTGAGAATCTTACAACAATTTCCCCAGGCAGATTATTTTTCTTTATGTATCCTGAATATGACCTATAGGCCACATCCATTTCACTTAGCAAAGATTCCGCCTTCATCTCTGTTACTGGGGCCAGTATTTCACACATCATTTCCTTCAGATTCTCTCCCTTAGTCTCTGGCATGTCCTGAAAGCGACGGATCATATTAGCCTTTTCCATTTGTAATTGTAGCAACTGCTCTTCTGTAGAAACTTGCTTCTTTTCCAATTTTT
>NW_015166438.1:321377-329686 GCF_001447785.1 Gekko japonicus | reverse complement strand
CAAAGTCTCGCTTATCTGATTTTGTTGAGTGGTGATACACTGGGTCATTGATGTCATCTGCTCTTTGAGATTATTCATTTGGTCCAGCAGGTGGCGCATGGAGTCTGCCAAAGTCTTTGCCGGCTCGTTGGCTCCTTCCGGTTTTGGGCTTTCAGTTACTTTCGATTTCAGATGTTTCTCTTTCTCCGTCCTCTTCCCCGCCATCTTTTTCGCTTTGTTTACTTTCGCAAACTTTTTGAAAGTCTCTGTATATGCGCTTAAACGCTCGCACTCGCCTTAGTAAGTACTTCTTAGCAGTTTTAACCATTTATACTTCCGCTCAATATGAAACGCCTGAGACACGACCTGGGATCTGCGTTAATTTAAAGAGTTTAAGGGTTGCCACACCTATGTGGACATATTGTGGAGTTCTAAGCCTTGCCAAGCTCGCTTCGGCATTTAGTGGGTGTTCCACCGCTTTTGAAAATATTGGTCCGGTTCAAGGTCTATGTCTTTATTGATACCATTGTTTAAAAAGGACCATTTTTCACTTTGGTGACATTGTAAATACACACCCCAGGCGTGTTATTCATGAGCTTTCTATCTTACGATCGGTTTATGTTATTGCGTTTTTTAATTGTGTTGCATATGAAACAATAGAAAATTGGATATTAGAATACTTGTGAACAACTTGTTATTTGGATATTTATTGTTAAAAAGCTTCGAATCCAATTGGCTGATTTCTGTTAAGCGGAAAATTTCGCTCTTGGGGTATTCTCCCTTAGCGCTGCTGGAGATGGGTAGGGATCGAGCTAAGTTAGAAATTAGACAGAGGATCAAGGATACCGAACGCCAATTTGATCTACAGGTGTCCCCAACATTTATAGCGCCAATTAGTAACAAATTCATCATTGCGCAGGCCCCATATCTTAAAGTTTTGGAGTCCCGTAAACTCAGGAGGGCATATACACTGGCTAGATGCTCGGCCTTACCCTCTGCAGTTCTCGAGGATAAATTTTTAAAAATTCCCCGATCGGAGAGGCTATGCTTATGTGCATTGGGGGAGATCGAATCCCAGGAACACGTGTTCCTGAGATGCCCGTTATTTGAAGAGGCTCGTGCTAAACTTATTGATCCCCTTCTGGCAGGCACTTCGGATCAGGACAAGATGGAGAACTTGTTTCTTAATCTTGAACATACAGCCCTCCATCAGATCGCGAAATTTTGTTCCTTGGTGGTAGAAGTGCATCAGCAGGATGGTTGTCACTAGGGTCAGGACTGTTTGATTTTAACTGGTACCGTTCCTTTTGGTACTATATTTTATTCTTTTATACTATACTGTGCTTTATGGCAGCGTATTTACAGTTTGGTCTTTTTACCTTGTTGAATTTCGGAAATTTTACTATCTGGCCATTGTAATTTATTTATTCTGGTTTTATATTGCTGGCTAATCGCTGTTACAATAAATTCATTCATTCAGTTATCAGCTTCCTTATGAACAAAACCTTGGTACAGAACTTAGCCACTTTGATGGAAGTCTCATTTGAATGGTCTGCAAGGAGGAGGGATATGTATAATGTGTCTGATCTGCCTGGGAACTTAGATAGAATAGGGGAGAGATATATGGAGCACATGTCCTTCTAGAGTTTACAATTGTAGTAACACATGCTCAACCATTTCAACTGTGCTGGATTGGCAGGGGCAAAAGTGCTGGGAATGTGGAATACAGAACACACAGGTATCTCCCTTCTAGAAGCTCTGAGGGCAAAAGATTAAGCTGGGCCAAAGTGAACACTCTGCTGTATTTGGGAAATTCTATGGTATACAGGTAGTTTGCTGGCACAAAGTTTTGGGTGTAGTTCCCCCCCCCGGATAGAAGCATGCCCTTGCTCTCTCAGTTTGGAGGGATGCATCCCAAATTTGTTGTTTTATTATTTCTTTGGCTCCTGAGGGTTCAAGGTGGCAGATTGCTGAGGGAGAAAAGCCATACAGTTGTAATTTATTCTCAACAGCAACATCCCAACCTGAGAGGTATGTGTCTAGAAAGATTAAGGGAGCTAACCCAGATGGATTAAAGTTTAGTTTAAGCCAGGGGTACCAGACATATGGCCCATGGGCTGAATCTGGCCCTCGCAGGGGTCAGATCTGGCCCACAAGCCACTTCCTTCTCCTACTTCCTTTTCTAGGGGTGCTACTGCAGCTGCACCCTAGCTTGCTTTTCCCCCAGCTCCCTCAGTGGCTCTTTGCTTCCTGCCTCTTGCCTCCCCCCTTCTCTCTCTCTCTCTCTCTCTCTCTCTCTCTCTCTCTCTCACACACACACACACACACACACACACACACACACACACACACACAGAGCTCCATGGCTGCTTCCTGCGGGAGAGATACAAAGACAAGTGCCTCTCTGTCTCTCTCTCTCTCTCTCTCACACACACACACAGAGAGAGAGAGAGCTTCTGCTTCCTTCTTTGGGACTGTACTTCCTCTTTTAGTGAGGAAGGGAGGGGGAGGAGAGGGGGGGAGAGTGAGAGAGAACAAAGTTAGAGTCCCATGGCAGCTTTCAGACCAATAACGTTTTATTCCACACTTCTTCAGAGGGAGAGAGGGAGGGTGAGTGAATGGATTCTTCTGGCAAGCCCAGTTTACACTGAGGAAGTTATTTTGGCTTATTCTGATTTTTTTTAAGATTGGATTTTGCTGTTCCTATCTAGATTTTAATTTCTTTCAAAAAAACCCAGATTAGGAATGAGAACACTTGCATTGAAAACAAATCCCTATGAAATCAGCTTGACTTGGGCTGCGGTCACACGGAACAGTTGCCACGCTAGTGAGACGGAAGTCAGGCGCATTTTCTGGGCGCGATCTCACCGGCACATCTGGGAAGTGTAGCACTCCCGTGGCTCAGCCGAGGCTTCCCAGCAAAGACGCGCGGCAAAAAACTAGTACCTCGGAGGTACTAGTTTCCGGAAACTGCGGGGCAAGGGCAGGCGCGTGATCGTGTTCCCGGTGGAATCCTGTGGCATCCGGCGCCCGCCCGTGTCCCCTGGCAAACAGCTTTGTTTTTTTTTCCTCAAGTCTCCAGATGCGCAACAGCACCCAACGGAGCATGCGCACACTGTGTAAACAAACAACAAAACACCCCGTTTCCAGACGCTGGACGTTTGATTCACGATGCAAAGTCAGGGAGATAACAATGCATCGAGGGGAGGGACAAGTCCAGATGGTCAGCAAGGGGGAGGACACTGCTGCTGGCAGCCAGAAGAGCTCGGCCGAAGGAAGGGGGCTCCTTGCAAGGGTATTGGGGGGGGGGGGCTGGGGAAAGTCCCTCCGTGTCCTGAGAGACTCCGTGTCCTTGGGAGACTGGAGGCTGTTCAAGCGGCTTCCCTTTGCAGTGGCACATGTAGGAAAGGGGGGGGCTGGGAGTGAGATTTGGGTCAGGGGAGAAGGACAGAAGGACGGAGCAGATCAAGGAAGGGGGAGGAGTGGGGGGTTGAGGGGAGGTTTGGGGGCAGGGGGCTGAAGGAACAGCTGAGGGAGTGGGGAAGGGCGGCTATAGGGGGACAGGGGCTGTGTCATTTGACCCTCGGAAGACCCACCTGAAACAGAAACTGAGGAGTGCAAAAGGGTTTTTTTTTCCACGTCTCCACTGGATGCGCACAAGCACCCAACGGAGCATGCACACACTTCAGGTTAAACAAAACAAATACAACCCCGTTTGCCGCGCCGCCCTGCTTCGTTGCCTGTGGTGTGATCGGCACCTCCCCCCTAACCTTCGGACCTCCACGGGAGTTACACGGGACGTCGGATCGTGCAATCGCGCAGTTATTTAGCCCGGGGCAAACAGCCACGCTTCCCCCCCGCATTTTCCGGCCCGTGTGACCGGAGCCTAGGTCTCAATTCAGTCCTGGAGGATGCATTGCCTTGAGCTTCATTATCAGTTGCAGTTCAGCAGTCTCTTTTTCTTTGTAAGAGCACTGCTATTCTTAGGTCAGCAACTGAATGTTGTCGTTTCTAATGGCAGAAACTGTGGGTGTGGGACCTTGGCAGGGCTCCTGGAGAGGCTCTAGGTCATTGGGAGGTGCCAATGGGCTGACAGGATCACCATGTCCACCAAAGGAGCCTCTGACTCAAAGTTCTCAGGGCCTGATAGGGTCTCCTTTTCATCTGAAGCATCTGTCCTAGTGGAGTTTGGATGAACCATGACAATCTCCTCCTTCATGCTTCTTTAATCTCTCAGGGTCCTGAGTATATTGATTTCTCCCATTTTTTTATTTTATGGACACTCAGCTTCTATCAGTATTCTGCCCCTTGTAGAGCATATTTAGTCTTCATCTTGCTCTTGTTTTCTTCTTTGTTAAATTTATGAAGTCAGTTTTTCCATACCTACAGTGTCCTCTCAAATGTAGAGACCCCTACTCTGTCTGTGGGTGGCTGGGTTTTATGGCTTTCATCATCCATACAGGGACTGGCCAATTTACTATTAGATACAGTGAAATTATTTGTATCTCCTTTGCCTGGCAATCTGCTCTCATGAATTGCCAAAATGTTCCTTGTGCCCATTCTGCAAGCAAGAATTATGATTACTTGTGCAACAGAATCAAATCAATTATTTTATAATGAAAATGAACTGAAAACGAATAAAAAACATTGTGATGCTTGTGTCTACCAAGTTCCAAACCCTGACATCTCACATTAAGAGAATCACAAGTAGCAGGTATGTTTAATTTTTTAAAAAATCAGTGCAATGCCTTTGTTTCAAATAAATGATAAAAATAAAACAATACAGCACCAGGATTTAAGGTTCCAAACATGTCCTTATTTTACAATTTTGTTTTAATAGGCCCAATTTAAGTGAGTTGGAATAAACAAACTACTCGGTATTGCATTAAGAATATGATTAACTGGAGATGGAGTAGCGAGGTGGTTGAGTGTCCAAGTGCTCTTGGAGTCTTTTTAGGGGACCTTTTTGACATTTCTGGACCCCTCCAGATTTGACAAGGGTCCACCAGATCCTCGGGAGTAGGAACTGGGAGCAGAAAACTTAAACTGAGCCCCCCCCCCAGTCTGTGGCAACAGCTGGCAAAGGTTTCAGTTCGTCTTGAAGCAGAAGCTCCGAAGGACCAGCTGGAGAGTTCACGGCTGGAAAGCTACTTCAAACCCCAAATTAGAGCCTCCATACCTCACCACAAACCATCCTGGTGAAGACCCTGTGAGTAACCTTTCTTCTATCTATAATCATCAAGCTCGGAAAAGGATACTTAATTGCCCCTATAAATCTCTCCCAGAGGCAAAGGGAGGGGGAAGACTCCCATGGTGGGCGGCGAGCCAGAGTGCTGGGAATGTTATTGCATCAAACTCAAAGGGGCACAATAACACTTTGAAATCTTCTATCTGCTATCTGGGAAATATCGTTACAGAGACTTACTTCACGGTTAAAGAATTTTGTTGGAATTATGGAGAGGGAAACAGGCTCTTGTGGAGCTAAAATAGCGGCGGGTTGTAGTTTCTTTGCCTGCGTAGTTACGCAGTGAATGTTGTTCTACTGTGTCTGCTGACGTGCGAGATGGCTTTCTCGGCTGAGGAGAGAGATTGCTTGATGGATTGAAATATACCAATGTTCTCAGATGATTATGGAGACTGCTTGAAAAGCCAATTGACGGAAAAAATTACAACTGCTATCCTGGAAGCCTTGGGAGGGTTTTAGGAGGGCTTTGGAGAGGAGATCAAAGAGGAAGAAATCAGATGATGTCAGACGGGCCCTGCTTCAACGATATCTACAATGAGAGATTTACCCAGCTACTGCTTTGATGGGCTGGTTGGATATAATGTAGCCGATGCAGGGTTCGAGACACAAGGCTGCTTGTTTTCGTACACAGGCAGACTAGAAGAGGATGGGACATTCAAAAATCAAAGGCACAAAAGAACAACGATTTTGATGAGACATTTTCAATGAAAGCAAGAGAAACTTAAACTTTACAAATAAGTGGAAGTAGCACTCTTTGAAAGTCTGCATGGCTTTAATTGGCTGAAGGGATAAAGATTTACTAAAACTGGAACTTTTAAGCTGTTGAGAACTGTTTATCTACTGTGTGTTTCTACACCTGATTTACATTGTTATTTGACACCCAATTGATTTATGAATATAACCTGAAGCAAAGTACTTCCAACTTTTGCATTGTCTTGACTGACTAATGAAAGCTATAAAACATGGACTTTTAATTTGAAACAATTTACTCTCTGTACATGTAATGTCCTAATTGAAGGTGGATGAAAAGATATGGGCAGTCTGAATTTTTAGAGAGGAATTGCAGGGAAAATATAATTAATGGGTTACTTGTTTAGAGAATGTGTATGCTTAGATAAGCATATGGAGCAGAGGTCTAACCATAGAGTTTTCCCTCGGATGACTGTGGCCCTGCCCCCAGTGTGCCCAGCGTGGTCGCGTCACTTCCTGGTGACGTGCACATCGGGGTGGAGTTCTCCCGGGGGCCCGATCCGGCGGAGGTGGGGAACGGGCCTCTGGGGCGGGGGTTTCCCCGCCCCCCGGGGGGACTTGGCAAGCCTAGTGAGTAATGTAGTGGCCAAGTTTGTACATGACACCAAATTATTCAGGATGGTGAAAACCAAGGCTAGCTGTGAAGGGCTCCAAGAGGACCTCCATAGATTGGATGGGTGGCAAATGAAGTTCACTGTTGGTAAGTGTAAGATGATGCACATTGGGGCAAACAATCCCAACTTCAAAGATCTTGGGGTCATGGATATCTCCATGAAAGGTAAAATATAACATATTATGTTTAGGCCTGCTAGTTAATGGGCTTTTGAAAACTAACAGTGTTAAAAATGTGAAAGAATATTTAAAGGGACTAGATTGTTAATTTAGAAGAAATACCGTATATGCCTTCTTTAGCATAGTTAAACTGCTAAGTTATGCCTTTTTCTTTTCTGCTGTTTTTATATTGATATAAAATAGAATAATAATAGTATAGTATTGATAAAATGAAATATAGTAGAATATTGATGAATTAGTTTTATAAAGGTAATAGATGCTTGGTTTAATAGTGTATGATTGAATACAAATTAAAACAAGGGGGGAAATGGGAATTTGTATGCAAATATGATGATGTGAGCGAGATATTTGGCTAGCTATTTTAAAATGTATGGCTCTTTTCTATGTAACTTGTTAAAAAATAATAAACTTTGCCCAATCTGGGCAAGTAAAAAAAAAAAAGAATATGATTAACTGAAGAACTAGTGATAGAAATTTAATTATTTTTTCTTATCTCCAAAATTGCTGTATGCCTCACTGATCAGTAAAATACATAAATATTAATTTCTGTAAATAGTTATCCCCACCCCCAATCTTTTGAGGGCATTTTCCAACCAGGTTTAAAGATAGTTTACATTTTCTGTTTCCGTTTGTGGCTTGAAACACAGAACTATAAAAGCAAAGCTAACATACAAGAAAAGATCAGCCAAACATTTTCAAAACTTGAAAAAAAGTCCAGGGTTAGCCTGGTTTTTGAAAGAACTGATATGCCCACAGTTCAGCCCATGAACAAGACAGTGGGACCTCAGTTTGAGTTAGTGGTGACGATCATCCTACCTCAAACCAGACTCAATGGAATTACTTTAAATGTGGAGCCTCTCTGTAGCTCATTTGGGTGTTCTTTTTCTGCCTACAGGGGTGATAATTAGTGTCAGCTGTGGTGGCGGGTTGGCTGATGTGGACACATATCCACTGGGACTTGGATGGAGACCACCAACTCAATTCACATTGATATTTTTATAATGCTACCTTTGCTCCACCAGATACCTCAGGTTGTTTAGTTAAAGCAATCCTCTTAGGAGATGTGGGGGAACATACACATACCTATCTTTATACCAACACATACCTATTATATACATAAAGTATCACATACTAATTGGAATTTTACTGCTGATTTTTTGCTTTTTATGTTGGTCCTCCCACTTTCATCATGCTTGGGATTGACTTACATGCTGCCATTTCATATACGTATTTTTCGCTGCATAAGACGCACCTGAACATAAGATGCACCTAGTTTTTAGAGGAGAAAACAGGAAAAAGTGCCTCTTCTGCTGCTGTTCAGTGGGGAGAGAAGCCTATGCAAACCAGAATGATTCAAGAGGGCTCTTCTACACAGGCAATAGGGTTACACTGTACAAAAGACTTCACAAAGAGGAGGAAAACAGGAAAAAGTGCCTCTTCTGCTGCTGTTCAGTGGGGAGAGAAGCCTATGCAAACCAGCCTATGCAAACCAGTTAAAAAGGAGCTTGAAGACTTACATTTTAAACAACCGGTTCTCAGGTCC
>NW_015166438.1:309434-321367 GCF_001447785.1 Gekko japonicus | reverse complement strand
GGGAGGAGGCAGTGCCTGTGTTTTTGCAAGGGTGATGGATAAGATACATCCTTTCTATTCAGTCTAATTATAGAGATCCCCACAAATTGATGTTAAACATTTTCAGGCTATTTTCCTATAACATTTCTGTGATGGAAAGGGGAAGACCCTCCACTAGCAGGTCAGGGTTTTTCCCCTCCTTGTTTATTTTACTATTTTCACTGTTTTCATAATCTTCAAGAGATCAAGGAGGAGGATGAATTGCAAAGGGGGAAAACAAGGGGGGGTTGCCTGCAAAAGTGCATGCTTTCTAACCTTCAGCTGAAAGGAAACATTCAACACTGCAGAGGGTTGGTTTTTTTGGAAAGGTCAGAATCAGCTGTCTTTAAAGGGTTAAACGGAAACTTTGTAGTAGGGGAAATATTTACCAATGTTACTAGATTTATAATATTACAACAAACTTTTGATCCTGCTGACAAGAATAATACTGACCCTTTGTTGGACAAATGGGACATCTCTCTATACAAGGGAGTGAATCCACTTGCTATTTATACCTGATGGTACATCATTGTAACGGTCTTTTTGGTAAGTGCCAGTGCCAGTGATGGGAGTAGCAGTGATATAGCACAATATCGTCTAAGCAGGGCAAAAATATGGGGGTGGGTGGACAGATGGGATGGATACACTTTCCCAGGGCCCAGAAGTCTGGGGGATTAAGATAACTGAGCCTGCAAACACAGTACAATGATGTGGAGTATATGGATCTTAACAGATATAGAACACATCTTTTCCCATGACTATGCAATAGGAAATGGAGCTATTACATACTGGAACCAGATAAATTGTGCTTGAGCAAAATTGACACTGCTTTGTATAATTCAGTAATGTCTACTTCAGTATAACTGGGATTGGTTTGTTTGTTTTTGTTGTTCAAATGATATGCAACAGTGACAAATCCACATCTGACCCAGTCACATATAAAAACCATAGTCCAATTTTAAGATTTAAAAAGTGTGTGATGCTCATTCTGCTGCCACTAGTGGCTTGCTTCCTTGCATTCCAATCTTCAGCATTGGAAGATTCTGCACTCATCTTTTCCCTTGCAGCCACATCAGAAGGGAAATATCCCTCTGCACTGCATGCCGCTCATACTCTCCTTGTGCATCAGTTTACTTGGGACTTTCTGTGTTGTTTTATGGCCATTCAGGGCTGACTCCGCAGTCAACATGGCATTGCCCCGGGTTATCTGGATGTGGTTTTGTGCTGGACCTTTTGCTGTCTCTGCTACCAATTCTCAGTGAACAATAAGCAGACTACTTGATGCAGCTTCGCTGATCTCCATCCGTTCCCCCACCCGTTTCCATTCTATTTTCTTTCCCTCCTTCTCCAAAGACAAAAGAGGATGTGTCCTCCTGTTCAGTCAAACTTTAAAAAAGCCAGAGACAGCATAAGAATGAATCAATAACTATAAATGTCTTGGGGATTCCCTGATCCCAGATGTGTCTGTCTGGGCTTGGATTCCCCCCTCCCTTTTTTGTTTTAACTCAGGGATAAGTTTATCATTAAACTTTGATCACTGATGAAAAAAAAATTACTGAACTGTGAGGTGTGTTTGTGTGCATACTTAGGGCATCAGTGTGACTTCCTCCTTTCCTTTTCTCTTAAAGGTACAGTGTCCTATTCTCTGTGTTCTCACCGTTCAGCCTTGCCATCGGCTCCCGCTGGCTTGGGAGGGGGGGAGAAGGCTGAACAGGGCTTGGGAGGGGGGTAGAAGGCTGAAAGGGGCTTGGATCTCTTAGATCCAAGCCCCGTTCAGCCTTGCCATCAGCTCCCGCAGGCTTGGGAGGGGGGAGAAGGCTGAACGTGGCTTGGATCTCACGGCTGCAAAGCTCGGCAATGAGGGGCGAGAGGTGCTATCCCCCTGCCCTGGGTGGCTTCCTTGACCTCAGAACGGCCACAGCATGGTGGTGGAGGAGGAGGGGCAGCCATTACTCTTTAAAGGGCTGCTTAGGAGAGCTGCGGGAGCCAAAATGACCTTTCACGTCTGGGAGGTGGGGGAACCTTTCACGCCCCCTCCCAGCCGCTGCTGTTGCCGCCGACGCAAGCAGAAGCCATAACTCTTTAAAGGGCTCCTTGCGAGAGCGGGGGGGGGGAGCCAAAATGACCTCTTTTTGCAGTATTCGCTCCATAAGACGCACACACTTCCCCCCACTTTTTTTGGGGGGGGGAAGTGCGTCTTATGTAGCGAAAAATATGGTAATTCTGGAATCATCCACATTTCTTCCCCTGCTTTCCAGCTTGACTTTTTTTGGGGGGGGGAAAGTGCGTCTTATGTAGCGAAAAATACGGTAATTCTGGAATCATCCACATTTCTTCCTTTGCTTTCCAGGGATTGGTCTTGGGGCCTTCTGTATGCAAAACAGATTCTGTATGCCAGGGATTGATCTTGGGGCCTTCTGTATGCAAAACATGCCGTGTACCACTGAGTGCTGGCCCTCACCAAATGTTTAAAGTTACCCCTAAACATTAATAGTTGCTACTCTCTGCGTTAAAGAATATATCTATTTGGCTGTGGCTGAACTTTCCAAATGGGAAAGTCTTCAACCAGAAAGCATGGTACAAATGACTGGGTTACTATTTATTTATTTATAATATTTATACCCTGCCTTGTATTTTACAAACTCAAGGGGGCTATCAAAAGCAAAAGCTGGAAGTACAATACATTGTAAGCATTCAACAAGTTAAAATCAATACACAGACATAGTTAAAAATCAATTAAAAGTACAATAAAAACACACTTTAAAAAATCCCAAAATGATTTGTCCGACATACAACTGCCAGTTCCAGGCTGGGAAATGCCTGGAGATTTGGGGGTGGACCTGGGAGGCAAAGTTTGGGGAGGGGAGGAAGATCAGCAGCAATGTGATGCCATAAAGTCCAAATGGCATTGCTACATTGTGCTTAATAAACAGAGCAATATCTGTCTTGGTGTTAAAGAGCATGATAAACATGTGCATCCATTCAGGATTATTCATTCTTATTATTTATATAGCACCAGCAGGATTCAGAGTAAAAGTAAAAGAAACACAAAATCCAGGACTTTATACAATCTAACATTTATTACCAAGGGGTTCCAGTTAACCAGTATGTGTATTTGGTTTTCTCAACATTTTTTCTTTTTCCATCATTCACATATGTGTTTTGGAACAGTGACTCTGTCCCAGATCCACATTTTAAAGAAATCTTTAGTACCACACATTTAAACATTATTGCTCTTGGCTGGCTAATAAATGATATTTTTATTCACCCATAAACAATTGCACTTGGGGAGTTATTCTACTTTTCAGAGGCATTATTGATCTGAATTATGGAGCCCAGTGGAAAGGAAGGTTCAATACATAATACAATAAATGGTGATGTGAAAAACCCAATCCATTAAGGGCACAAATCTCTGGGAGGTTTTCTTGAATCTGTTCTATTGAAATAAATGGTCTCTTGTACAGTTCTTGTCCATTTTATTCTTCACAGACTGAAAAATGGGTCCTAAGTTGAAAAACAAAACAAAACCCAAACAGCCTTAACATCTGGCATCTTAGTTGTGAAAGCACAACATTCTGCTTATCACATATACTAATAAATCTCATGCACAGTTTCTGGTGAGCTGCTCCCAATTGGGTCAGCTATGGTGATGTACAATTAATAGAGGACATGCTTAAAGTAAAGAAAGCTGGAAGTGACAGTTGTCTGAAATACTGATGAATAAACTCCCCATGTCTTGAATTGTAATTTGGTCACCAGATTCAAAGGGCATTTGGGAAACCTAAAAAACCCCCTGCTTTTGTTAAAGAGTTTTAAATTGAGCATATCGGCAACCTAAAAAAAAATGGCGAAAATCGGAAGCCTCGGGCTTCCGAACGGAAGTGGTTTTCTCAAGTGGCTAGACACCGGTGGAGAGCGATCAGACGGGGGTAAACCGATTACAACCGTTGTCCTCAGGATACCACCACTTGGGGACCTAGTGGCAGAGTACAATGGTTTAAAGGGCTTTGCAACGGTTAGGGACGGAAGGCAGATGTTCTACGTGTGAACGCCAGTAAGTTCACCGATTGCAACTGGCACCTATACCGTTGCAACTGCCCCGTCTGAACGCACCCACTAACAATAAAGCAACTGGATTGTTTGTTATGAGTGATGGCTACACTGTGTAGATGCAGCCAACATGGGAACAACAGCAATATAAAATGAGCAAAAGGAAAATATTTTCAGATTCAAAAAGAAATGGAAGGTGGAACTTTGCATCATCCAGGTCTCTCACAAACAGATCTAATAACACCAGTCTTCTGTCCCATTCTAGCTTCTAATTCAGCTCTTTGAACAGAGTGTCAGCTTGATATTGCTACTGAGATGGCTATTCTCAACAAGTACCCAAAGTGTAGCTATCAACCACATTGTGTCTTTTAATATTTACTGAAAGCTGTCATAAGATCCCATGAGCCATGTAATGTATTGAAACGATTACATGAATCACCTCATAAATAACACCAGTCTTCTGTCCCATGCTAGCTTCTAATTCAGCTCTTTGAACAGAGTGTCAGCTTGATATTGCTACTGAGATGGCTATTCTCAACAAGTACCCAAAGTGTAGCTATCAACCACATTGTGTCTTTTAATATTTACTGAAAGCTGTCATAAGATCCCATGAGCCAGAAGGTCCAGACATGGTGTTGCATTCTGGGGAGGGAGCATTAAAAACTGCCAAAAGAAGCTATTCAGACGAGTTCTTGAAAATTACTTCCAGAGAAGCTGCAGTGAAAATGAGTCCTGAAGCATCTAGAAGATGGTCAGATTTATTCTGGCATGAACTTTCATGGACAAGAACTCATTTTGTCAGATGCATGAAGTGTTATCACCAGTTGCCCCGTCAATAAATATGAATAATCTCATTCATTCCTGTAATGCCGTTGTTAAAGGCAAAGGGGTCCTGACAGAAAAACAGTTGCCTCCTTACCTTGAAGGGTTTAAAATCTGAATATAATTCTTTTTGATGTTATGTGTGAAAGTCTAGAATAGATGTCGCTCCGGGCCAGAAATCATGTGTCAGTTTTTCACAAGAAAATGGGCACACTTCATTTTTATTTATTCAGTGGGGCAGGGAAGTTTGAGAGAAAGTGTGTGTGTGAGGGGGCGTGCATGTGTATAGAGAAAGATATCCATGTGCGTTCCACAAGAGAGATTTGTGTTGCCTTTTTATGTTTACTATTTTATCCTGAGTTTCTAAAGGAAAAGTGATGAAGTACAGTGGTAAATCTGGTTTCTCTTCATAAAAAGGTAAATCTTCATGACATGCAAGTATTTATTTCATTTTCCTCTGATATTTTTAGGAAACTCTAAATGCAAGCTTATTTGTTATCCCTCCCTTGTTAACCCTGCTGTTGTGACTCATAATTCCTCACTCCATTTTGCTTCTCCCTTACTGCTAATTGAAACTAGGATCCTTTCTTTTCTTTTTTTTGCTTGCTTCTGTTTCCTAGCACCAAACTTTTTTCATAAATGTATACATTTTAAATAATTATTTACACATCAGTAAATCATCATTATACATAAAAATGGGCATGAACTGGCTCATGAACTAAAGTTCATGATGTATTTTGACTTCTTTGTGGTTCACAAAGTAACATTCATGGCAGGTCAACCAGCATGAACTTTCCATGAACTCTCAAGCTGCTCGTGAGGGTTTGTGCTAGTTCATGAGCAGAGACCTTTCCAGTCAGTCTATCTCTGCTCAATGAAAATGTTTTCAGAGCATCAAAACAACAACTTGAAGGGCATGTAAAGGAGCATCTAGGGGAGGTTCCCTTTGACTTTGATATCTCTAGCTTCCACAGGATCCATTCTATACACTCCCGAGTCTCATAAGAACATAAGAACATAAGAGACACCAATGTTGGATCAGGCCAAAGGCCCATCCAGTCCAACACTCTGTGCCACACAGTGGCCAGAAATACCAGTGCCATCAGGAGGTCCACCAGTGGGGCCAGGACATTAGAAGCCCTCCCACTGTTGACCCCCCCCCCCAAGCACCAAGAAGACAGAGCATCACTTGTCCCAGAGTCCCTATCTATACCTTGTGGCTAATAGCCACTGATGGACCTCTGCTCCATATGCTTAGCTAATTCCCTTTTGAAGCCGTCCATGCTTGTAGCCGCTTGTCTCCTGAACCTGTGCCTGTCAAAATTACTGCTGTGCAAGCTAGAGTCACCAGACTTGCAGCAGACCTCCCCTGGATGCTCCTCTACCTGCCCTCCATGTTTGGTGAGGATTGAATTTATGAGGTTCGAGTTATGGCTCCCCAAAGATAGTGCCTCCAGGAAAGTGCTTTCTGGGGAAATGACATCCCCCAGAAAGACTTTCCTGGTGGCATCTTCTTTGGGAGGCCGTACCTCAGACCCTGTAAATCCAATCCTCACCAAACATGGAGGGCAGATAGAGGAGAGTCATCCAGAGATCTCCTGTGAGTTTGGTGTCTCTAGCATGCCTGGGGGGGAATTCTACCACCTCACAAACTTCACAAACTGAACCAGTTCATGAACAGCTAAAAGTTTGTGATATTACATGCTTTGCAAATGGGGCACGCCATCAACCATGAACTAAACTGAACCAAATTTTTCCAGTTCCTGCCCATCTCTAATTATATGTGCCATGTATGTTATATCTATAAATTGTATCTATTGTCCAATATAAATGCTGTATGAATTGCATATAAAAGCCGTACTGTGCATACCATAAAACAAACAAATCTACGAAGCCGACAAAGTAATACATAAAACCAAGCCACTGATTAATATAAAAAGGAGCATTAGATTTCACTAATTCCTAGCAAATGCAGACATTTGTCTTTATGGGTTAAAGCTGTTTCCCAGAGAGTCTTTACTTGCTTTAATGCAGGTTAGGCTCTAACCTAAGGATCCTTCCAACCACTTAAGTAACTTTTCTGTTGGAGGAGGGCTCCCTAGGCTGGGAAAATGTTTCAGACTTTGTTCAGTGAAGTGGTAGGATCCATGACATTATCCTTTCCTGATATCCCATATGTATCTTGGCAAATATATGGCCATTAAAGCACTATCAATATTAGTTATGCTATAGTAGCACTGATGTCAGTCCCTACTGTAACTTTGATAGAATGCACTGTTTCCATACGTTCCAGGACCTTCTTGTCTAGTTATCTTATCCAAAGCAGCAGATCCAGAATTAAAAGCTAGCAGAATACAATTGGCACTGTGATGCTGGGGAAAGTGAGGATATTTAATTTTTCCCCAGGATAAACCAGTGCCTCCAAGCTGCTTTAAACCCTGGTAAAAAGACAGGATTAAATGTGCTCAGTCATACTGTTTTATTCCAAGGAAACAGCATGGTGGAGAAGGGTAAAATCTCTCCACTCTCAACACTACACTTCCAGTCAAAATAATGACACATGGGAGTTGGTTTATGAGAAAATTGAAGATGTTTATATATTTACTTCATTTATACCGGCCTATCTTCCCAACAGGGACCCAAAGTGGCTTAGATCATTCTCCTATCCAGCATTTTATCCTCACAACTGCCCTGTGAGGTATGTTAGACTGTGTGAATGCTGCAAGGTCATCTAGCAAGCTTCCATGGCAGAGTGGGGATTCGAACCTGGGTCCTCCAGATTTTAATTTTATATTCCAACCATGACACCACACTGTTATCCAGAAGGTATTGCCAAAGTTCATTTACAGTCCAGTGTTGTTTCCCAGATTCCCGATTGAAGATTGGGGTATCACAACCTCTTCATGTGAATGGAAGCTCGTCATAGGGATGGGCACGAACTGGCTCACAAAGCTTTGTTCATGATGAATTTTGGCCAGTTTGTTGTTTCCAAACTGAAGTTTAGAACTGCAGCCTGGCCATGAACCTCAATGAACTTTTAAGGTGGTTTGTGGGGAGCAAAAAGCAGAGGTTTAAACCCCTGCTTTCTCCTCCTTGTGAAAGCTGCCAAAATATCCCTGTGAAAGCCATCAAAGATCAGAAACAGCTGAGCCATGGAGGCAGCCTGCTCTCGCAGCTCAGCTGTTTTGGACTCAAAACAGCAGATCCGCAAGAGTGGTTTTCTCTATGCAGCTGTTTAATGGGGCTGTCTTGGGCAGCCAGAAAGCCCAAACAGCTGAGATACGGGGCAGCTTGCTCTCACAGTTCAGTTGTTTAGATCAGAAACAGCTGAGCCACGGAAGCAGCCTACTCCCATGGCTTAGCTATTTAGAGCTTGAAACAACTGAGCTGCAGGAGCAGGGTGCCCCAGTGGCTAAGGTGTTTTGGGCACAAACCTGGTTTGGTTTATATGTGAGCCGACTTGGTTTGTGGGGAACCACAAACTGAACTGCATTTTTTGCTTCATGTCCATCCCTAGCTTTTGTCATAGTGTAATAGTTAAGACCAGCAGACTATAATCTGGAGAACTGGTTTTGATTCCCCACCTCTCTACATGATGCCTGCTGGGTGACCTTGGTGCAGTCGCAGTCCTCTCTGAACCTTCTCAGGCCCATCTACCTCACAAGGTGACTGCTGTGGAGAGAGGAAGGCAAAGTGATTGCTTTGACTCCAAAGGGTAGTATAAAACCAAATCTTCTAATCTAATGGATTTCCTGTTTTTTGTCTAGTTATGCCCTTATTCCCACTGAATTGCAACTGACTGCTGATTCTCCATTTAATTCAACATTATGGATTTTACAAGCACTCTAAAGGTTTTACAGCCGAAATGGATCAAAGCTCAGCACATTGACCCCCAGGGTGTTCTCTGCAACAGAGAAGATATAGTCCAGAAACCTTCAAAACCACTTGGGAGTTCCATAACGTTTAATAAGAAGAAAAGCCATTGATTTTTCATGGTAGGGTGGGTTCATTGAAAAGTTATATGGCAGACTGGGGAAGTGTGGGGTGGGGAGGGTAGTGCATTTTTCCTGCATGCTTGCCAACTTTTAGTTTTCCAAACCTTGGCTTCACAAACTCAACAGACCCTGCCTGGCTTTGTTCTACAAGCCAAATGTGGTCCAGTGGCCTGTCAAAACAGCTGGTAAGACTGTGGAAGCTGGAAGAGGTTCGCATGCACTATAAATGTTTCCAAGGAGTGGTTGTCTAAAGGCCACAGTGTATAATATGGTGATTCCTCACCACAGGAGTCATTATTGTGGTTCACCTTCCCATCATTTTGCATCATATCAGCAGGGAAATGGCTGGATTAATTTTACATTGCCCCACAACTTTGTAGGAATCCTGGTTTGTATTTCAGTTGCTGGCTAGCCAATCCATATTCCTAAAGTGAGAGAAGAGATTATGTAAACCTTGTAAAAAAAAAAGATAACTTTAGAATGTATTTAAGGGGAGCAGAATCCCTTGTATCTCCATCCACTTCTCCTTTGGAAATATTCACATACGTCAGTGTTTCTATAGCAACTGTTCATCCAGAGGGCACTGCTCTGTTGACTGAGCAACAGTAGAAGGCTGAGTGCCTAGTATTTGCTTCAGGTCTGGCCAGTCTCATTGCTGCCTGGCAATGGCAGAGGCTGATGCTACACACCCACATTCAGATCTGTGGGCCACAGTGCATGTTCCATGGCAGCTTACTAGGTTAGAGTTGTGGTGAAAATATCTGGCAGGCAAATATTGCATTTTTACAGGCATAGTCACTTATGAGCAGAGCCTTAGATCAACTCTCCTAGCCACCTTACAGTCGAGCAGCTGTCAGATAGTTTTGTATGGGGATGTTGTGATTTTTGCTGAAAATGAGTTTGTCAGATAGATTTAGCTCATTCAATGGGAAGCGACTATGATGAGCTGATTTATTTTGTTGGCCTGGCAATCATTCTGAACACCTCACAAACTGGTTAGTGGCTGTGTGGTTCCTTGCTGGCATCAGCAGTGGACAGGGTGGGGCAGATGCCAAGGTCCACCCCTGCTGTGACAGAATGATGTTTTCACACTGCAAACTTCACACCACATTAAAGTGGAAAATGGCAACTTTATTACTTTATGGTGGTGGATGCTAAGCACTCACCAAAGTGCCAAGGGACAATTTGCCCACTGTAACAGAGGCACACTTCCCCTCTCTTTGCTAACAGCAAATCAGTGGACATTGAGATTTCTTTTTTTAAAAAAAAAAATATGCATGTCACAGATTCAACAGGAAAAAGTCTTCCAGGTACTGTATTGGTCAGGGTGACAGAAATATGGATTATTGGTGTAAATATTTGTTGCTGATACTGTGATAATGGTGCCAAAGGAGCACAAGACATTGTTCTGGAAAAAATCCCCAGGCATTCTTTTTATTTTGTTCTCTCCAAAACTGGAATCTTGTGTTGGTGCATGCTGTGGACAGTTCTGGCCAGGCAAAGGGAATTTTTTTGTAATATTACATATATTCATTTTTTCCCCCTGGAGCAACAAAATACTGGAAAGTGGTCTTACAGCATTTGCCAAAACTGACCCCGAGAGCTCTATCTCTAACATCATGGAGACATGTGAGAAAAATCTCTTGGTCTAAAAAACTGGGTGATTTATTTCTCAGTATTAAAAATAAGTTTTATTTCTTAGCTTCAGTGTAGAGTGATAAAATTAACCTTCCTTCTTTCTCCCTGATGGTTCCAAATGAATGTCTTCACTATGTTGGGATTATTCAATTGCTTATGCATTCTGGATAGATTTGGACTGGCCTCCCCATTTTCAGTAGTGAGTGAAGAAACTTTTCTGCAAACCTTGAGACCAGGGCTCCTCCACAACAATATTTTCATTGCTTTTACACAAATGATGTCAATTTTATTGAATAGCGCACAAATAAAATAATGGAAGGCATATCTTCTTCTCTCTAGTTTTATAATGTATCTAAGAAAGAAAAATTTGATATGATTTATCCTTACCAGAGTAAGCAAATGGAAATGGAAAAGTGAATGGTTGAAGATGAAAAGGCAAAGCCAAACAGGAGGGGCAAAATGGAAGAGGTGTTGTTAGAGGAGAAAGGGGCCATACCAAAGGGGTGGGGGTGGTTAAACTCTAGTGCCAGGGCTCACACAGACCTGCAACTTTAAATGGCTTTTGCAAGACTGTCCGTCCTTCCATTCTGTTGGCCTCAGGGAGCCACCACCAGCAGAAAGGAGGGAGAAAGATCTCAGATCTTCCCCCGAACCTCACAAGCCATGAATTGGTCTGTTAACCGGGAAGTTTTCTGGAGGTTCATAGTTCACAGAACTCCATGAACCATGAACCTCCATTATCTTGGTTTGTGCCCATCCCTAGTATAGACCTTGCATTACACCTTTTTTTTTTTAAAAAAATGATTTTTTCCATTGGGGAAAACACACAGTTTTTTTTTACAGGGAAGGTACAGTCTGTAGACCAAGTTTTGATATGGTATTTGATTGTAAGTTTGGGGTCCCCTAATGTAAAAATAATAAGGATCTGTTTAAAATCATCTGGTCAGTTATGCAGCATCATGAATAAAATCCAATATTTGTGATCATACAAACATGGGACCCACAAGGACTTGCAGGGGGGCATCTCATTTGCCTCTCCCTATTTCCTCTTTTCCTTCCCTGAAAGCCACCAAATTATCTCCCCTGTTCCTTTTCCCTTCTCTACTTCCCATATCAACAAATCTACCTTTGTTTGCCCCCATCACCAGCTTTCCCTCTTTCTGGCAGCCTTTACCAAGGAAAAAACTGCCTAGTGCTAGCTGCCAGACTGGGCCCCATTTCAAAGGAGAGAAGAAGGGGAAAAAAGACGGTGCAGTGGGAAAGAAATTAAATTATGTATCACTCGAAAATCCCTACATGTTTCACATGCTGCTTCATCAGGGAATTCTGAGAGAAGGTTCCCACCATAATAAGCTGCCCAGTTGAGAAGAGTGGAAACTGCAGGGATTTGAGGGGGACACCTCTGTTTCC
>NW_015166438.1:303390-309382 GCF_001447785.1 Gekko japonicus | reverse complement strand
AACCCCCCATATCCTCATCTTTCCCTGTTG
The DNA here is from genome assembly GCF_001447785.1 of Gekko japonicus. Taxonomy (NCBI): domain Eukaryota; kingdom Metazoa; phylum Chordata; class Lepidosauria; order Squamata; family Gekkonidae; genus Gekko; species Gekko japonicus. The sequence continues at coordinate 309,352 of NW_015166438.1, read as the reverse complement.
CCTGCCTTCCTTCACACTCATCAAACAACCAACAATTTATCTACTCCCCATCTTCATCTATATTTATTACTACTTTATTTACACCCTCCATTTCTCCATAATGGGAGAGCAGCTTATATCCTTCTCCTCTACTCTGTTTTATCCTCACAGAACTCTGTGAGGTAAGGTTAGGATGAAAGTATGTGACTGACACAACATCACCTAATTCATAGAAGGTGGCCTTAGAATGGTATCATGCTAAAACAGAACTCCAGAATGGACAGAAATCACTGGGGGTGGGGTGATGTAAGGTTTCAATTGATGAAATGTAGCCTCCAAAAGGAAGATATTAGTATGGTAACTGGATGCTCAGCAGTTTGGGGAGGGGGGTATCTTATTCTGAAACAGAATCTCCAAATGGGAAGAAATCATTCGGTATTGAGGTGAAGTTTCTACTGCTGAAATGAAGCCCCCCAAAGGGAAGACATATGTATGGTAAAATGATGCTCAACAGTGTTTGTGCCTGTGGGGGGCAAGTGTCATATGTTGAAACAGAATCCCAGAATGGAAAAAAAAATCATTTGGGGGTAAAGTGAAGTTTCAACTGCTGAAATAAAGGCCCCCACCGAGTGGACATTTATACTGTAAAGTGATGCTCAGCAATGGTGTTGGTGGGGAGTGTCAAACACCCCCTCCTCAAATGGGAAAAAAAATTCAGTTTTAAAGCAGCCATGGAAAATACAAGTCCCATACTCCTTTGTTCTCTCCCACACGTACATGTGGACTGTTCTGCTAGATGTAGATGTGCAGCTGCCCAGTGAACTCTGACAACTGGCTCAGTGTTCATGTAATCTGGGGTTATGTCACAACTGGCAATCATGACACAGGCTGAACTTGAAGGGCTTCAAGAACATCCCTAACTTGACGGCTGTGTAGTAGCTATGGTGGTGGAGTTTCATTCCTTCTGCCTTGTGATTGCTTTTGCATCTGCACAGGTAGTGAAACTGATTCTCCCCCAGAGTTTAAATGGTTGGGTCAGGTGATTAAATAATGAAGTGATGGCATACATGCAAAACAACATCAATAATGTAAATGTAGATGAACATCAAAAAGTAAGACTTAAAAAAACCCCTTCGATTTGTAAATAACTGTCAGTTTGCTTGCTCAAACAACTGGCATGCAGCAAGGACATGTCTGCAGGGAAACTAGGACTTCTACTGGGCTGTGTAAGAATAAAAATATGTAACATGCTGTCAGTTGTACTGTACTATACTGCCTGAATACACATAAATTAACCCACCAAACAAACTCAAACTGCTCACAAACATCCAAACTGTTCAATGAAATATTGTCTCTCTGCTTGTGACCAACGAGCAGAACAAGAGTTGAACCAACAGGTGTTCAAGCCTCCCTATGCTAGGCTAGGTCTCAGACATAGGCCATGTGTTTCTCTGACCAAACCTTGAATTCCTTAACATATCATTACAAACTTGTGAGATTATTGAGGTTCAGACACTGGAACTTGTCAAAGGCCACCCAGTCAGCATTTTGAAAGGCTGAGCTCAATGCATTGCTGGTGGCAGCTTTCAGATGACTGGCTCAGCCCTTACCACTTTCCACAGGCTCAAATACTTGTGTGAATGAGGCTTGGCTCCATGCCACATGGTTAAACTTATGACTCACACTATGAAGGACATTTCCCTTTCCTACCCCACTTGATTATGTGTAACTATGCAGTGGAAACAAAACAGGGCCATATGGGAGCAAACCAGGCATCAGAAGCAGATTAAGAATGACAGCAGAGCTAGTGAGTGACAGCCAAATCTGATGGTGTTCAGCAACTGCAAAGGCTGATGTTTAAATTGCAGGCAGGCATAGTTTTGTTCCAGGAGCTGCTTGCTGCTGCACAGCATTTTGATCATATAAAAAGAGTGGAGGTAAGAGAGAAATCAAATTGTTCTCGGAAATCACATTTAATGTAGAAATCTGGTTAATATTAAATTGTAATCTGCAGTGTTCAAGTGCAGTATTCCTCAAGGAAAAGGCTTCCTGCTTTGAGGGCTGCTAGAATTAAAAGTTCCCTTCATAACATCATTTCCTAAGTCAGGCCCAACTAGCCTTCAGATTGCATTAGCGTGTTGATAACGTTAATTTCAAAATTATTGTGCTAGAGTTTTTTTGTTTGTTTTTAAATTTCTGGGCAATATTCCAATCATATGGATCAATTTAGCTATACCATTCAGGAGCCAAGTTGTGGCCCCAGGTGCTTGTTTAGGAGATGTAAGTTTGGGGAGCACACAGAAAACACAAAACAAAGATGACAGCTGTCCAGCAGATTTACAGAATATTAAACTGACCTTTGTGGAGCAGCTGCCTTTAATTTTATGTGCATGACTACGGGGGTGAATGTTGCAAACCATTATCCTCTAAAAAAAGGACTGCTGATACAGGAAGGGACTTCATGAATGTAGTGGGACTAGTAACTGTAGGGGGGAAAAAAAGCAATAATAGCTGTTGGACTGTTTCATTTCTACCCCATGGGGTTACCAGAGCTGGCTGGTTATCCTGACAAAAAGATAGACATTGATTATATATAGTTTTTGCCTGTACACCCTGATTTACCTGCCCATATAACAGGATGCTCACATTACTTGGAGCAGTAAAATTTTACTTCTGTATTGCACTGTACCTGAAGAAGAAGGGCTGGGTAACTGGAAAATAGTGATAGGTGAGCTGCCCCCAGTTTGGACCTGACCCAAATTAGTTTGTTTCTGCCTTGGCCCATGTCAGGCTCCAGGTTGCATCGCACCTGTGAGGATGTGTAGTAATCCTAATAGTTCTTCTCCCCCTGTTGTTGTTTTTTTCTGTGTTTCTGAAACATAAGTCAGGTTGGCCAGAGAGCACAGAGAGAGAATGAGATTTGGATGATAAAACTGTCATGTCTCCCAGTATCCTCAAATTTCAATACCAGGAATCTGAATATTTTTTTTGAGTCCATTATAGCCTATGGGGAAATCATCTGGGGGTCGGGAGGTGATTTTTAAGAAAGAGGCACCAAATTTGCAGCAGAGCAGCTGGTGCCCAAGTTTAAAAAATATTGGATGAGGGGGTCCAGTTCTATAGGCCCACAAAGAAGGTGCCCCCATCCATCTTCCATGAATTCCAATGGGGGAGCAGCCTTTCCCCCCTCCAGGGCAAAAACAAAGAGGCAAACCTGCAGCAACTACTTATCAATTCCTCCCATGCCAAGAACCAACACAAGCCAAAAAGAACCAAAGCAGAACCCAGGAATGCACACAAAACCACAAGCCAGTGTGGCAAGCCCAACAGAACTAATGTCCAACCAGAGAATCTCAGCACAACAAAATCAAGCAGGGGGGTACTCTTGCAAGCCCAACAGAACCAACATGTAACAGAGAAGCGCAGTAAAACCCAGTGCCAATGTGGCAGTGCAATCCTAACAGAACTAATATCAAACCAGAGCATCCCAGCAAGGGCGTTTTTTGTGTGTACAAAACTAAGGGCAACACACAGAAGCCCAGCAGAACATTCTGAAGTGCAGGGTGGTGGGACACTTTTGCAAGCCCACCTAAGCCAAGGGCAATGCACAGAAACCCAGCGGACCCCAGGACCAATGTGGCAGTGTAAGCCTACCCAAGCCTATGTCACAGCCTAGAGAATTCCAGCAGCACAAATTCAGGAGGGAGGCCCTTTAAAGCACAGCAGAACCAATGTCAAACCAGAGAATCCCAACAGCCCCCCCCCAATAAATGGTAAAACACAGATAAACATATACAGAGCCCTGGTGCTGCTCTGCGGACAGGAGACCCCTGTCATGAGAGACCCCAGTGCTGCGTGCAGGAACCACGCCAAATTCTTGCCTTCCCACTGCTCTCCTTTCTTTCTCTGCTTCTCTCCTGGATGCAAACACAGCCGCTGGATGAGGGGTAAGAAGCACAGACCTTTCCTTCTCCAGAGGAGAACAAGTTCAGTCTGATCCTTCTTTGCACACACAAAGTCAGTTTCATGGGGGGGATCTATGGTCCTGATGCCTTTTTGCATTTGTAAAATGCCTCCCCCGACCTCCCACTCATTGTGACCCCCCTTTTTATTATGAGAAAAAGGACTTATGGTCACAATGCCTCTAATTAATTAAATTAGCCACTGTGCTAAACAGCCCTCCCTTGGCCCCACCATGAAAAAAATTATGCCGATAGGTTTGCTCCCACCCCTTCAAAGCAGAATGTTGCACTACTTACGCACTTAGCTTCATTATTTATGGTGCTCCTGTAGGTTCTGCTGGATTCTGTTTGGCACACAGGTCTCTATCCTGCCCTATCCCTTACATCTTCATCAAGATGAAGAACAATTTTTGTGCTGCTGTATTATTTTCAGCATGCAGCTTTGGTTTGGAGTGGCTGATGACTGAGTGAGTGAGCTGAGCAGCACCTCCAACACCCCCCCTGTGTCACACAGCCACTAAGGTTCTGTTGAGGAATTTCACTGCAGGTGGATTCGGAATGGCATTAGAGATTGGGGAGGGGGGTCTGCCAGTCAAATTGGGTAACTACCCTGCTCTTTCTTTCTAGTGACATTTTAATTTTGGGAAGAGTGTTTTGCCCCAACTTGGCACCACAAATTGAGAGAGAATGCAGGCACAAGCACACACTCTACTCACCCTCAAAGTCCAGAACTGGGTACCTGAACAGTGGCAAGGTGACCTTCAGGAAGACCAATTGCTCAACTGTCCAGGGATGCAGGCAAAGGTTTTGCCTGGGAGAAAACACATTCACTCTGCATGCTTGTTGGAGGGCATGAGATGAGCCTCTAGGCTACAGCAGAGAGGTCTGCCCAGACTGCCTCCTTCATGTTCCAATAGCTCAGGGGATTGGTGGTCTGCAACTCATAGGGTTTGGCAAGGCGCTCCCTCACCAATGCAGCCTCCATATCCTGTCTCATGCGCTTCTCGCTCCCAGAGGGGCCAAGTGCCTGTCCAATGAGCTCCACCTCCAAGGTCATCTCAGCAGTTGATGCAGGGGGGAAGCTGTCTAGCAGGGGAGGTGGGGCACAAAGAGCAGCAGAGCATCCTCTGCTTGTGCTAATGTGCCGCTCTTGGCCTGCAAGTGCTCAACTCACTGGGAGAGCTCATCTGTCCAGCGAATAAGCTGGTTGGCCCACTGGCAATCCTGTCTTTGGTGTGTGGGTCACACATGGTCACCAACATATAGTCCTTCTGCTGTATGAGAGGCTCAAGGCAGGCCTCAATGCTCCCTTCTGAGCCTCCTCTCAGTTCTACAGTACAAACCCGAAGACGCCGACTGCGATGACGCTCTGGTCCACTGGAGCTCAAGAATCATTTGAGGTGCTTGAGAGGGTGACAGTGGAAGGAGAGCCACAAAGACCTGGAAAAGGGAGTGAAGAGGGCATGGTGCCACATGGAAGTGGAAGGAAACGGAAAGTGGTGGTCGTCGGGGACTCTCTGCTCAGGGGTATAGAACGTAATGTGTCCAGACCGGATCTCCTACTCCGAGAGATGTGTTGCTTACCTGGGGCCAGAATTCAGGATATTACAGACTGACTGCCAAAACTAAGACCTACTGATCAGTACCCATTTGTGCTGGTTTCATGTGGGGATGAATGACATGGCCGTGAATACCATCACGAAAATTAAAGAGTACTATGAAGCTCTTGGAAGGCAGTTGAAGGCATTGGGAGCACAGGTGGTATTGTCTCTTCTATCGTTTCAGTCATAGGAAGAGAAATTCAAAGAGAACAGACCATACTCGAGGTGAATCGTTGGCTGAGATGGTGGTGCCAGCAGAAGTGCTTTGGGTTTTTGGACCACAGGATAAGTTTTCTCAGAGAAGGCCTTCTAGCACATGATGGGCTTCACCTCTCAAGGTCAGGGAAGAAAATGTTTAGAAAGAACCTGGAGAGCTTAATCAGGAGCACTTTAAACTGAAGCTGCAAGTGAAAGGGGACA
>NW_015166438.1:297942-301246 GCF_001447785.1 Gekko japonicus | reverse complement strand
GGGGGACATGATTGCTCTCTTTAAATATTTGAAAGGCTGTCATTTGGAGGAGGGCAAGGAGCTGTTCCAGTTGGCAGCATAGGATAGGACCCAAAAGCAACAGTTTTAAATTACATGCAGAAAGCTATCGGCTGGATATTAGGAAAAACGTTTTGGGGGACATGATTGCTCTCTTTAAATATTTGAAAGGCTGTCATTTGGAGGAGGGCAAGGAGCTGTTCCAGTTGGCAGCAGAGGATAGCACCCAAAAGCAACAGTTTTAAATTACATGCAGAAAGCTATCGGCTGGATATTAGGAAAAATGTTTTCATGGTCAGAGTGGTTCAAAGGTGGAATCAGCTGCCTAGGGAGGTGGTTAGCTCCCCTTTACTGGCAGCTTTCAAGAAGAGGCTGGACAAATATGTGTCAGAGATGCTTTAGGCTGGTCCTGCATTGGGCAGGAGGTTGGACTAGATGGTCTGTATGACCCCTTCGAACTCTATGATTCTATGATTCTATACCATGTTGCAGCCTTTACACCCGCATGGATGCTGCTGGAAGCAAGTCTGCACATCCTGCACCTGGCTCCAGAAAGGTGGCCATGTTCTCATGAGTCAATTGGATCATGGGAAGACCAGAGCCAAGGTTGTCATGCCAGATGAGAACTGCATGTAGTCCTTAGAGGACCTCTACAGTCCTTAACAGACTTCCCCAGGCACCCTAGTGCCAACCTCACCAAACATCTCCATCAGAGATGCTTGGCATCCCTTCCCTACCAGAGACCATTCAGGGAGAGCTCTGGAGGTGGTCGCAGGATGACTCACCTCCTGGCTGGCCAGTGCTGGCTGCATGTGCATCCCAGCAGCCTCTCCTCTCTCTCCCCCCTGAAGAAGCACCTTCCCGGCGGTGTTTCTTCAGATCGTTTTTCATTCTGGTGTTTGAGAGAGGAGCCGGGACTCCCCCTTGATTGATCTGGGGCCTACACCACTGGCACTCTGCAAATTGGGGATCCTCTGTGAGCTGGAAAGCTACAGAGGTGTAGGGGCACCCACATTGAATAGCAGCTGCAGGCACCCCTGGAGCCACATCCTGTGAGATGCCCTGGGCTCAGGGCAGACATGTTGTGTCTTGGAGGGACAAGGAAAAAAAGCCTAAAGGAGAAGGGGTTGAGATGGCGGCACCTTGGGGTGCACCTTCATCTCTTCCTCTTGTACTGCTTCTGGCTTCCCTTCCTGTTCCTCCTCCAAAGGCCTTCTAGACTCTGGAGGACCCAGAGCAAGTGCACCCAGAATTTTTTCTAGCTCCTCCAGCAGCCTCTAGGACCCTGAGCTGAGCTCCAGAGCCAGAACACTCTTGTCCCCAAAGCTTACCCCCAAGTCAGCTCAGGCAGCTCCTCCTCCTCCTGCTGAGCCTCAGCAACAACAGCTGGAGGAGGGGCAGACTGAACTTCAGACCCCTTCCCAGTGCCATCACTTTGGGCACCTCTGCAGGCTGTGCTTCAGCAGCTGCCTCAATGAAGAGAGCCTTGCACAGCCTTTTTATTGCACCACTCCAGCCAGAGGATGGGGTGGTGGAAGGCAGCTGTGGAGAAGGCCTCTGCAAAGGTGGGGGAAAGCCACAGTTCTCCCCCTCCCCTCCGCCATTCTATTCTTTTTTTTTTGAGCCCCCGGAGGGGATTTTTTATTTTTATTTTTTATCAAACTACAAAACTATTACAGAAAAGAGGGAAGGGGGGGTACTACATATATAGGATAAAGCAAAAGAACCCACTACTAACTAAAAACCAAAAGAGGAGATCCTCACTAGCTTAGTTACAACAAATCTTCATTTCATTTAGATTATTATAAACTGAGTCAAACATTTATATTACTTTCTTTTTCTTTAACTCTTAAATTTAACTGTCTAAGAACAGTACTCCGAATCATCCCATTTCAGAGTTCTCAAAGGCACAATTCAGAGTCCTTCAGCCTTCACTTCTCCTTTCCTCGTCTCTTCTGCAGCTTATAAGGACTTTTTGGAGCAGCTGCCTCTTGCTCCGTCAGAGAGTCCTCTCCGGAAGAACCCGAGTCCAGCTCGCCACTAGACTTGCTGTCCTCTTCTTTTTTCCCATCCTCTGATCTTCCCAGCTGAACCCTTAGGAATTCTTGAGCTTTCAGAACAGAGTCAATCTTTTCTTTTTTATCCTTGATCTTGAAAGTGACGCGTTCTGGAAATAGCCATTTATATCCAATTGAGTTTGTCTGAAGAAAAAGCACAAGCTCTTTGTATTTCTTTCTCTGTTGTCTTACTTCAAATGGAATATCCTTTAGCGTTCTGATGGTATTTCCCCCCACTTTCAGGGCTGTTCCAGCGACTACTTTCAGGATTGCATCCCTCACATGCCTCTTCGAGAATCTTACGAGAATTTTTCTTTATATAGCCTGAATATGATTGGTAAACCACATCCATCTCACTCAGCAACGATTCTGCCTTCATTTCTGTCACTGGGGCTAGTAATTCACTCATCAGTTCTTTAAGATTCTCCCCCCTGTTCTCTGGCATGCCCTGGAAGTGAAGAATCACGTTGGCCTTTTCCATTTGCACTTGCAACAGTTGATCTTCCATGGAGATTTGTTTCCTTTCCAGCTTTTGCACTTTTTCCTTCAGCTTCTGGGTAGTTGTAGCCACTTACTTTACCTTCTCAGTATCTTACTTCATTATTTGCAGCATATCGTTTATCTGGGTTTGTTGTGCAGTAATACTTTGAGTCACTATAGACATCTGTTCCTTGAAGTTATTCAGCTGTTCCAGCAGAGGGCGCATATATTCCACTATAGACTTTGCCACCTCGCTGGTAGCTCCCGGTTTCAGGCTCTCAGACCTTTTCGCTTTCAAACGTTTTTCTCTGTCCTTCTTCCCCGCCATCTTTATTGCTTGTTTACTTTCACAATTTTTAAAAAAGTCTCTGAATGTGTGCTTGACCGCTTAGATTCGCTTTGGTAAGTACTTCTAGGCAGTTTCCTTCGCGTTTTCTTCCGCTTCCCCCCTCAATCGCTCAAAAGTTCATGCGTATGGGAGGCGTCCCTCCCCCGCTCGCCTTTTTCCCATTCGGTGGGGTGTGGAGCTATCTTTTTCCCTTTAATGAACGCTTCAAAACTGACTCACGTTCATGATTGGTAGTTCGACCTCGCTTTCAGCTTTCATTTCTGCTGCTTGATCTCCTACGCTTGCCCCGGTCAGCATCACTAAGTCCATTCGGTCTCACAGCATGGAGAACTGTCGGAACGAAGAGGCGCCTCAATTCTCTGGCATTTCGCCCTAGAAGAGGCAACCTCTTATAAATTGC
>NW_015166438.1:283280-297481 GCF_001447785.1 Gekko japonicus | reverse complement strand
CCATCTTTATCGCTTGTTTACTTTCCCAATTTTGTTAAAAGTCTCTGAATTTGTGCTTGACTGCTTAGATTTGCTTTGGTAAGTACTTCTAGGCAGTTTCCTTCGCGTTTTCTTCCACTCCCCCCCTCAATTGCTCAAAAGTTCATGCGCATGGGAGGCGTCCCTCCCCCGCTCGCCTTTTTCCCGATCGGTGGGGTGGGGAGCTATCTTTTCCCCTTTAATAAATGCTTCAAAACTGACTCATGTTCATAATTGGTCGTTCGACCTCGCTTTCAGCTTTCATTTCTGCCGCTCGATCTCCTACACTTGCCCCGGTCAGCGTCACTAAGTCAATTCGGTCTCACAGCACTGAGAACCATCGGAATGAAGAGGCGCCTCGATTCTCCGGCATTTCGCCCTCAAAGAGGCAACCTCTTGTAAGTTCCATGGCCAGGGTCCCTTTGCCAGGCCCCGGGGGGGGTAAGCGAACCTGCGCACCCCCTCCTTCGGCTGGAGCGCAGCTTTACCCCCGGGAGGTCCGGGAGGTGAGTCTGCTAGCACGCTGCCATAAACCAGAAGTCCGCCATTCTACTTTTCTCCTTTTCCCAGGGCCCCAGTGCCTTCCCTTCCTCCCACTTATTGTTTCCCTGGGCCAAAGTTTTTCTAACTAGTAGTCCTTGAGGGAAGTAAGGTACCTTGCTACCTGTACTACAACCTAATAGACTCTGAAAAGTTTTTATCAATCTTCCTGCCAAAAAAACCTAAGTTTTAGTTTTGTAAAAATGCACCTAATTTAACATTGCTTCAGTATTTCTTTTCTTTTCTTTTAAAAGAACTAGTGACTTCCTATTCTGAAAACTGATTAAGGTTTAATTGAAACTATCTTTGAGATGGAATTTGCAAACTTTAAAAAACTTCTTAAGATTCTGTGTTAAACTTTTCCTGACTGATCTGGAGTACACCTGAATTCCTTTTCAAGAATTGAGGAGCTCCCTTCTGAAAAATGAAACTTATAGGACAGCCTAAAACAAAATTTGTCTAGAAGAGTCTGCCTTTAAGTAATGAAGCTCAGAGTGGATACAAAAAGGTTTCCCCCCCCCAATTAATCTATGCTAATTATACTACTGTATTGCACACAGTCTTGCCTCTTTTAATTGCCTAGCACTAGCCTAATTAGGGAAGAACTCAAGCCCTATGTTGAAATTTAATTAGAACTTTTAAAAACAATTCCTAATGTTCCCTGATTAAAAATAGCCTGTATTTAAAACCTTACCAGTACAATTAAGCAACAATTAAATCACTATACTTAAACCTATAGAAGCACACACTGAATAACTCCCCCAACCACAAAAATACCAACCCCTACCCCAGCCAACCAACCCTCTAGAAATTAAACAGAGGAAGAAAGGCAGCAACTGAAAGACCCCCAGCTCAACTATTCAATTGAAACACAGTTTGAATTCAGTGTCACCTTTAAGACCAACAAAGTTTTATTCAAGGTATGAGCTTTCATGTGCACACACACTTCCTCATACCTTGAATAAAACTTTGTTGGTCTTAAAGGTGACACTGAATTCAAACTGTGTCCTACTGCTTCAGACCAACATGGCTGGCTGCCTGGATCTATTCAACTGAAACGCAGAAGAGAAATCTTTTACCAAATTATATCAGCAGAAAGTGAACCAGGTGGGAATCTGTTGTCTGGAGTTCAGTTGTGATACCTGGTGATCCTCAGGCTCCACCTGGAGGTTGGCTGCCCTAGGCGTAGTGGTCAGTGCTTCAGAGCAGGGTCTGCTGAGTGGGTGATTTTGGACCAGTCACAGACTTTCAGCCTAAACTACCTCACAGGGTTGTTGTGCAATCAAAAGCAGGAGAGGAGAATGATGTAAGCTGCTTTGGTCCCCATTGCAGAGAAAGACTACTTTTCCTCCTGGGGAACCATTGTTACCAATCTCCAGGTGAGGGCTGGAGATCACTCAGAATTACAACTGCTCTTCAGATGGCAGAGATCAGTTCCCCTGGAGACAATGGTGGACTGTGTGGCAGTCAGGGCTTCAGAGCACAGAAAATGGTAGACTCTGGCAGCCAGGGCTTCAGAGCACGGGAGAGGCTGCAGGTGTGTGTGTGGGGGGAAATGGAAAGCTGAAGAGAGAGGGGGAAATAAAGGTAGGTTGATGATTGGCCGGGAAGGAGATAGGGTTGCCAACTCCAGGTGGGAAATTCCTGGAGATTTGAGGGATGGAACCTGGAGAGGGTGAAGTTTGAGGAGGGGTGGGACCTCAGAAAGGTACAATGCCATAGCCTCCACCCTCCCAACCAGTCATTCCCTTCTGGGGAACCACTGTTCCCAATCACAGGAGAGGGGTGGAAATCACTCAGAATTACAACTGATCTCCAGGAGGGCGGGGGAAGAGATGCAAAGCTGAAATCAGGGGGGCAGATAATGGCAAGTTGATGCTTGGCTGGGAAGGAGATAGGGTTGCCAACTCCAGGTTGGGAAATTCATGCAGATTTGGGGGTGGAGCCTGAAGAGGGTGAGGTTTGAGGAGGGGTGGGACCTCAGACAGGTACAATGCCATAGACTCCACCCTCCAAACCAGCCATTTCCTCCTGAGTAACAGTTGTTGCCAATCTCCAGGTGAGAGCTGGAGATCACTGAAAATTACAACTGCTCTTCAAGTAGCAGAGATCAATTCCTCTGGAGAAAATGGTGGACTCTGTGTCATATTACCCTGCTGAGGTCGCCACGGCACATTGACGCCAAGGGCCCAAGGCCTTGACACTCTCCAAGAGCCTCTTTCTAGATCTCATTGTATTTATTTCCACAACAAGCCTTATTTCTAGTAGTTAATAAAGTGGCCCTTGTTTATTTACAAACTGTTGTCTGTCTCATTATTCTGACTGGGGGGGCAGAAGTTGCTGTCTGTGCTTGTAGCATTCACATGCTAGATGTGCTTTTTTCCTCTTTGTATGTGTTCAGGGTTTTTTTAATCGTATGTAGAAAGTAATGCCCTAACATTAAGCAGCTTTACAAAAATCATCAGAATTAAGGAGAGATTGAAATACAATTGCCTTTGAATTTATGGGCATTTTCATTTAAAACCAATTTCCTTTTTAGTTGTTTCTAGAATCTACTATAGCGATCATTGAATGACAGGTAGAGCTGATTCTTGGAGATGCAGTTACAATGGCAGCACGAAAGTCACTGTTTACTTAGACGAGCAGATTTGTCTTCTAAATTATATTCTAGGTGATCTAAGGAGACCCAGTAGTTATAATCAAAAGGAAGGCAAGTTAGGCCTCTTATTTCTTTAAATTATCTCAAACCTGTTGACAGTGGTGCACATGGCAAGGGCTTTGTAATCTTTAATAATAATCTTTGTGACAGAACAGTTCCATTCTGACTGGCCAGCCCTGTTCTGTCCTGCCCTCTGAGGCATCTGGTCACCAGTGGCTGCCCAAGGTCTCTGCCTGGAACATGCCCGCCTGATTTTCCCAGCACCTGGAAGGGCTTTTATCTCCCTTGTCCATTCACCCCGTGTCATCACCTGGCCTTGTAGGAACTGCCTGCTGGGAAGACTAGGGATCCCAGCTTCCCTTTCTTGTGTTGTCATTTTAAGGCCTCACCTTGTACCTGTGTCTCCCACTACCCAGCATTAGGTTAGCATGGGGACAGCTTCTGCACTTGCACTCCACTGGGAGAGTAGCTACTTGCTAGCTGACTGCACTCCCCCTTCTCCTGGTGGGAAAGAGGGAATATTTTCCCAGATTTGTTTGCAAATGTCATTATTTTTATTATATGTGGGGAATATTCCTCCCACCCCCTATATAGTTTATTATTTTAAAAGTGTCCTGATCTTCCTACACATTCCCTTATAGGTGATTCATTCATTCAAATCACACCCACTGGGACCTCCAATGAAGTAAAAGGAAAAACTGTTTGCAGGTGCAAAAACTCTGTGTCAACTTGGGTACTCAACTCCCCTGGGCTCCCACCCTCTGCAGTGCTGAGAAAGTCAAGAGGAGCCACTGAAGCCTCAGAATGAGGGAGCGGGGTCACATCACCTCTGCAGCCCCTCCTGCTGGATCTGCCTTTTGCACTCTGTGTTGCTCTCAGCTTTGCGAACAGCCTCCGGCCTCTCCTCCTCCCTGGCTTCAGTGTCTCTCACTCCTCTTATCCTTCCTCATTTCCCTCTCCCTGAGTGGCTCCCACCCCTGTCCTTCTCTTTCTACTGTCCCCCTAATTGGTGGGAATGAGGGCCTTCTTAACTCCCAGGTTCGAACCCCCCTGCTTCCTAGTGCTTGATCCTCCACTCAGCTGGGATCAGGGAGGGGCTGCATGCCAGGCATTCCAGCCTCTGTCTCCCTCCTGCTGTGGAGCATTGGTAAGGGCTGAATTCCCAGTTCATCCATTCTCCCTCCTCCCTTTGGGTGTGACTGGGGTGTATGGGGCCCGACCCAACCTGTTGCAGCCTTTTTCTCCTGCCCTCCCGGCTCTCTCTTTGGGGGTTCTGGTTACCACCCTGTCCCAAGTATCGGGGCTGCCACTGTGGGGCCCCATGAGGTGAGGCACCATTGTTATGGGTGGGGCAGGGCTGTGGTGCTGCAGATTTGGGTATGGCAGGGTGGGGTTCGTCTTGCCCCGAGCCTGGCCATGTCAGCCTGATTCAGGTTGGACCCTGCATGTCTGGGGCAGCTCCTTCGCAGTCCTTCCCTCGCTGCCTTCCTTGAGGGACCATAGGTCCAAGTCTAGACACTCTGTCTGCAAGTAAAAACTCCCAGTTGCTTAGTTTGGGCAATGTTCTTATAAACTGGATTACATTCAATTGGGTTTTTGCTTGTGTGACAAGTACAGGCCAACTTCATTTGCCTTAGCTTAGTACTGGATAAATCAACAAAAGATAAGAATATGTTGCCTCTAGGTTGTTTCCCTATAACATACTGCATAATTCCCCCCCCCCACACACAAAGCAATTGTTCAGAATGGTAGATGTTCCTTGAAACAAACAAAAAACCATGCCCCCCCCAAATCTTACCATCACTCATTTACGGTGTTGATTTATCTTGTTTTAAAATCTTGTTAGCTTCTGTAGAATCTGTTTTTTTCAGCATTTTCTCCCAACCCCGTTGATCAGAGCCTAGCTAGACACAAATATGCTTCTAATACCAAAGTATGATGTGTCTCAGGCAGGATTTACCTCCTCTAACTCCCATGTTTTCGCTGTCATGAAACTTATATCCACCATGCCTGCTTTCTAGATATTTGGAAGGGAGATGGTTGCTTGTCTTTCAGCACCTTGTGTATCAGATCATAACACCAAGCAAATTAATTGGATGTGCAATTACTTAGAAGAAAATCCCATTAGATAAAGGAGAATTTACTTTCAAGTAAATATACATCGTATCAGGCTGCTCAGTATGGAGTACATCTTATTAAATGCAGTGCCATTTACTTCTGAGTAAATATGCATGGTATTGTGTTATTAGGCATTTGTTATAATCATCATCAGGAAATGTGAACCATGTGAATGGACCTTTATCGTAAGGAATATAGATTTTGATGAGAAAATGGGTAAGAAATTGAAAACCTGAATCTCAATATAAAGCCTTGATGGGCAGTTCACATCCAATGGATTTTACAGGATGAAAGTCTTAAATTAATTCACAAACACCAAGAGTTGATAAAGAGTAACTATTCTAATATTATCTCAGGGCTGTCAGTTCACCTCAGACTACATAACAAACAGGATCCATCATTGCCTGCATCAACTCCATCCAGGGTTTCTTCTCTTGGCTGCACATCTATGATTCAGTGTGGCTGAATTAAGATAAATGTCCCAGGGGTAAAAGAGGCAGCAAATGAGTGACTTGGCTCTCTAGATTTCAGTTTAGAAAAGCAACAGTGGACAACTAAGGTATGGGCTGATGATTCAGACTGAGTGACCAGTGCTCTTTTTCTCTAGCAATACTGAGACAGAAAGACATTTCTACATTGCACACATATGTGAGTCTTACATTACTTTCATTGTCATAGAATCTTAGGAATTATAATTATAAGAATCTTAGGAATTGTAATTTGACAAGTGGTTACCTGCAGTACTTGTGGGGGGATCTGAACCTTTCCCTTCCCCACTGTTGCCGGCCCTGGGCCCCACTGTACTCCCAGCCTCTGTGCCTGGTATGGCCCTGTGGATCACAGGCCCCATGTGGTTTCCCGATCCCTACCATCACTAGCACCAGGCTCCCATTCTCCACTGAACAAATCCCATACTGATGATAAGTGTTCTGCAAGAGCAACCCTTTGGACCAAGCCAATAAGGAATGATTCAAACCAATCCAAAGCACATTTCCCTGATCCCTAATTCTGCCTCCAAATGTCTCGACCAGATGGCATGGTCTACTGTATCAGAAAAAAATCAGTAAGAGACAATCCAGTTGGAACAGTGAGGAATAGCCTTTGTCTACATTTCTCTGTACCCCATTTCAAAGGAGTGAAGAGGATGAAGCATGCCTACAGCTCTGGTCACGGGGAGCACTTTTTAATCTAGCCAATAAAAAGAGCACTGAGGAGATATTTAAGCTTGCTCCACCTCTTTGCTAAGGCATTCAGTTGTCATTTCCCTCCCTCTTGCCCCTAGATTGGCTGCATGGGACTAGCTAGTTACATCAGGACTGAGCAGGACTTTGGGGAGGCTCATCAAATTGGCTTCATTGGGCCCCACTTTTTGCCTACTCTACATTGCTGATTTGAGGTAGGTTCTTAAGGTAAATAGGCCTGATTACGATTGGTTAGGCCTGGACTAGTCAGGCAAGAATGTGCTGGCTAAAATTGGTAGGGAAATTTGGCAAGTGCCCTAAGACATCTAAGGTTAAAAGGAATTCATCCAAACCAGCCACTTATTGACTGTATGGCCAGGGTTGTATGGGGACAAGCTCCTTTGGTGCTTGGCAACATTATTCCAAACTCCAGCTGCTTTGTGGCATGTGGGGAAGGGGACAAGGCTCAGTATCTCCCAACACAGAATCTTGTGCAGGCAAAGAAAGCAGCTGCAATTGAACCTTTTATTTATAATGCTGTGTAAGAAATTCAACAGAATATCCTTTCTGGTTTTATCATAATGTGCTTCCCTCTTCCCTTCATGCCTTTTCTGCCTTCCCTTTTCATCCTGCTGCCTGCCTTTTCTTTTTTAGTTTCCAGTTGCCGGATCTCCAAGGATCTTGTGACTCAGAGTCTGAGGCTTGATGTATACATTTCACAGGCAACGGGGATGTGCTTGCAGGGAGTGATTCATGTCCTGGTCATAATAACCGTCATCTGTATAGCTAATTCCCCCACCTTATAGCTCTCTCTTTCTTCCTCCACCCACACCATCAGGGAGTGATGATGAGAACAGTGGGGGGGAGGGGAAGCCTCAGTGGCCCACCTGGAACAGCTCTGAGTGAGCCACTGAAAGTGGCTATTGGAAAGGGGGAAGCCTCAGTGGGCCCACCCAGAGCAGTTGTGGGCAAGCTGCTGAGAGTGGCTGTTGGGGAGAGGGTGAGCTTCAGATGAGCCGCTGAGAGTTGGGATGCAGGCATGCCCAGAGCAGCTATGAGTGAGGTGAGCTTCAGGTGAGCCACTGAGAGTGGGGATGCAGGGATGCCTTGGCAGGCATGCCCAGAGCAGCTATGAGTGAGCCACCAAGATGGCTATGTGAGGAGAGCCTTGGTGTACTTGTGCAGCCCTCCCAGGGGACAAGGGCAGTGGGCTCAGCAGAGCAGGTCATGGGCAATGTTGCAAAGAGTAACCAGGATCCAGTTCAAAAGTCAGGGGCTCCAGAGAGTAGGTATTCCAAGTCCAGTCTAGGGTCAAGGGATCCAGGCAGCAAGTCCAAGTCCAAGGTTAGGGGTTCCAGAAAACTTGTATTCAGGTCGAGTCCAAGGTTCCAGTTACAACAAGGTCAGTGGTTCAGTAGCAATGTGTACTTGTTGCATCCACAAAACTGCTGCTTCTCCTGACTGATTTTATAGTCACGTCTTAATGAGCTACACTCTCAGCCAATTCCTTAGCAGTCATCCTGAAACTACTCATCCATTTAATCAGTTTACAGCTGATGACAGGCCATGAGTCTCACATGCCTTCTCCTTTCCTGCAACTCTGTGCACCTCTGACAGCATCAGTGCTGCAGGGGTGTGGGTGAGTTAAGGTGGGCTGGGAGCAACTTCTGAAGACTTGTTTACTGCTTCAGAGCTACCAGGCATTAGCTCGGTTTCAGCTGTAGGCTGTGATTTCTGATCAGCTGGTAACCTGATCTCTTGTTGCTCTCCTCCTGGCTCAGAGCCAGCTGCAGTCAGTTGTTCAAATACTGCCTTCAGGCAACTCTTCGTCTGAGGAATCTGTGCCATCACTGAACATAGACTGACTGACAATGCTTGGTGGGCATGCCCAGAGTAGCTATGGGAGGAGCCTGGGCAGGGGTGCACACAGAAAAAGTGAGAGTGCTGGGGCAGGAGGGGAGAGAGAGAGAGAGAGAGAGAGAGATGGTGTGGAGGGAGAAAGAAAGAAAAAGAGAGAGTGATAAGGTGGGGGGCAGAAAGTGAGAAAAAGAACAATTGAGAAGCGGCAGAAAGAGAGAGTGACAGGCATGGAGGGACAGTACAAGATGTGTTGACAGGATGGAGAAAGAGTGACAGGCAGAGCAGTAGGGAGAAAGGGGAGGAAACAAAGGAGGGAATACCCTTTCTCTGCAAGTTTCTTGTTGGTCCCCACTTGTAATATTTAATTCTCAACCAGGCCAAATCTGAGGATATTTAAATCCAGAGATTGGAGCCATGAACAGACAAGTTTATCTTTCCTCAAACCTGAGAAAAGCACCAGGTTTGCAGAAAATCTTTAAAAAATTCCACTGGGGGGTTAATATAATATAAACAAAATAATATAAGGGATATCTGCAGCATCAAGAAACAAATGCCTTCAGTGGCCATTGCTAGGCAACAAAAAGAATGTAGCTACCCTTGAAGTCTTGATTTCTGTCAGTAAAAGGGCAGGGGCAAGGCCCTTTCCTTGGCAATTTTGGGGTTTTTTTCAGGGAGGACTCAACGGGGTCAGGCCGTCTAATGACTTACAACCACTTGATGTGCATGACTCACCTAGGCCCATCTGGTGGATGGGTAAAAGTTTATTGGCTGGTGGACAGGAATGAGAGAAGAAGCAGGAAAAAGAAAGATGTTATAGGGGCTTTCAGGGAAGGGAAAGATGAAATGTGAGGTAGGGGGAAATGAGATGCCTCTGCAAGTCCTTGCGGGGCCCCCACTTGTATATTCGGGCAGCCATATGTGAACTCATCTATGGATACTTATATCAGCTGATAGAGCTCACATGGGGAGAGAATTTTCTCTAAACTTGGGGACCCCCCCCCCAAGGTTGCAGAAAAATATTAACCCTCTACTAAAAAGGTGCTGCTGCAGTGGTGCAGGGGAAGAGGATTGGGAAAAGCAGCACTGAAGATGTGGCTACATGAAAAAAAAATCCTCCCCCAGTCCTAGTCAGCTGTAGTGTTGCTTCTCTCCACAGTCTGGCCAGGATCCTAGCCCGCTGTTGTCTTTTAATCAAAGCTTTGCTATTTTGCATGACCACGTGCGAACCCGACTGTGTGTGCAGTCCACAGTTGATACACAACAGCAAGCAAAATAAATTGCATTCAAAACCTAGGAATCTCATCAATGGTCTTTTGGGCACATTATTAATCTATGAGTGATGGAAGGTGTGCTGGTGCCTGCTTGTGCCTGGGCTCGGGGGCACTGTCAGGAGCCGGGGCCTCACCGCCAACCCTTGCTGGTGGTGCACTTGGCCTGGTTGCACTGGAGCAGAGGGCAAGTGGTCTTCCGAGTCTCTAGGCTCCGGACTTGGAAACTCGTCCTCACTGTCCTCAGGCACGTCCAGATCCACAGGGAGGAGCTGGCATCATAATTGATCTATGTGTCTCTGCAACAGCTGTACATCTTCAGTGGAGATCTCATAAGACAGGAGGCCCGTGACTCAGACCACCCTGGCCGGAATCCATGCGGGGCCCCGAGAAAAGTTCTTGGCATAGATGGGGTCACCCAGAAAGAACCTGTGGTAGCTTCTTGGTTGTCTGGAGTTGTGCTGTGCTCCAGGGCCCGGTCTGGGTGGAGCTGGTCTAGCCAGGTCACGAGGCGCCTACCCATTAGGAGGTCGGCAGAACTGCGACTGGTGGCTGTGTGTGGAGTTATTCGCTGGTAGAAGAGGAAGGCTGTGAGCCGGTGGTCCCAGTCGCCCAGGCCCATTCAGCGTAGGAACTCCTTCATTGTTCTGACCATGCGTTTGGCCTGACCATTGGTTGCAGGGTGGAAAGGTGCAGAATGGATGTGCTGAATACTGTAGTAGCTCACGAACTCCTGGAACTCCCCGGAGGTGAAGGTCATCCCATTGTCAGTTACCAAGGTTTCCAGGATGCCATGTGTGCTGAAGATCCACCACACTGCATGGATGGTAGAGCGAGATGAAGTAGAGGGGACCGGGACCACTTCAAGCAATTTGGTGTAGGAGTCCACCAATATGAAGAAGATTTGCCTCTGGAAGGGGCCCGCAAAGTCCAGATGTAGATAGGCCCATGGTTTTTGGGTAGACTCCCAAGGATGCACAGGGGTTCTTGGAGGCTCCGGCCAGGACTCTTGGCATGTCTGACAGCATTTCACCCGGTCCTCGATTTCGCCATTCATTCCCGGCCACCAGACATAGCTCTAGGCCAATGCTTTCATGCGTACGATCCTGAGTGTGTTTCATGTAAAGTGGGCCAACACCCGCCCAGTGCAAGGAAAATGCAGCAAATTCCAGGCTCGCTGGACCGGTGGGCCATCCCCTCCCCACCCAGTCCAAGACCCAGGAGAGGATGCGGTCACGGGCAGTATGGCAGGAATCAAGCCATTTAGTATAGGAGTCCACCAATATGAAGAAGATTTGCCTCTGGAAGGGGCCCGCAAAGTCCAGATGTAGACAGGCCCATGGTTTGTGGATAGACTCCAAAGGATGCACTGGGGTTCTTGGGGGCTCTGGCCAGGACTCTTGGCACATCTGACAGCATTTCACCCGGTCCTCGATTTCGCTATTCATTCCCGGTACCAGACATAGCTCTAGGCCAGTGCTTTCATGCGCACGATCCCAGGTGTGTTTCGTGTAAAGCGGCCAACACCCGCCTGGTGCAAGGAAAATGCAGCAAATTCCAGGCTCGCCGGACCGGTGGGCCATCCCCTCTCCACCCAGTTCAAGACTCGGGAGAGGAAGCGGTCACCGGCAGTATGGCAGGAAACCTCGGCAACCTGGACAGGACGGTTGGGCAGGTCCTCCAGCAGGGAGATCTGGTGCACAGGAGCCAGGTCATTGGATGGCAGAGGCAAGTGGCTGAGTGTGTCGGCGTGGCCCATCGCCTTGCTGGGGCGGTGGACGAGTGCATACTGGTAGCTGGCCAGGAACATGGAACAGCGGAGCACTCAGGGCGAGAGCATCTCAGGAGTCTGGCAGTCCGGGACCAGCAGACCCGAAAGGGGATTGTGGTCCGTGACAACTGTAAAGGGCAAGCTGTAGAGGTAATCGTGGATTTTTTTTATTCCAGCCACGATTGCCAGGGCCTCCTTGTCTATCTGGGCATAGCTGCGCTCGGCTGAGACAAGGTATGAGAGTAATAGGCCATGGGAACCACCTGGTCATCCAGCAACTGGTGCCCCAGGACCATTGCCACCCCATACGGAGATGTGTCACAGGCTAGGACCATGGGGAGGGACTCATCGAAGTGAGCGAGGACCGCATTGGAAGTCAACAGTTCTTTGACAGCTCGGAGCGCGGCAACGTGCTTGGGGCCCCAGATCCATGGAGCTTTTTTGTCCAGGAGATGGTGGAGGGACTCAGCCATGGCAGCTTTCTGGGGCAGGAACAAATGGTAAAAGTTCAGTAGCCCCAGAAAAGCTTGGAGTTCAGTTTTGGAGGACGGGGTAGGTGCTTGCACTATGGCGCAAATCTTGTTGGCCATAGGATGGATGCTCTACCTGTGGCACCCCCAGTAGACATTTTTCCCTCTTTACCTTCAGGCTGGCATCATGGAAACACTGTAACACCACCCGCAGTCTTTTGGTGAAGGTCACGGAGTCAGGAGCCACGATCAAAACGTCATAGAAGAATGGCTGGACCCCGGGTATATCTTTCAGGAGATTCTGGAAAATCCCCGGGGCTACACTCATGCCGAACTGTAACCTCTGCACCTGGAATGCACCCCAGTGCATCACTATCGTCTGGGCCTCTGTGGTGGCATCGTCCATGGGTAACTGCTGGTATGCATGAGCCAAGTCCAGCTTGCCAAAGCTTGTAGCGTCCGCCAGGGAAGCTAACATGTGGCTGATGACAGGGATGGGATATGCGTGGTCCTGTAGGGCTTTGTTTATTGTGCATTTATAGTCTGTGCATATCCGGACGTCCCCATTGGGTTTGACTGGGGTGACGATGGGGGCCTCCCACTGGGCATGCGGCACGGGTTCTAGGACTCCCTGGGCCACCAGGCAGTCTAATTCCAAGTCTATTTTTGGCTGCAATGCAAACGGGGTGCGCCTTGCTTTCATGTGGATGGGGTGCACCGCGGGATCAAGGTCTAGGGAGACCAGAGGCCCAGTGTAGCAGCTGAGTGTCCCGTCAAAAACAGCCGGGAACTCGTTGCACACCGAGTTAAAGTTCCAGGTTCAGAAATTCTTGGAGATTTTATGGTGGTTCTGACGATGGGGCCAAGGTCACTGGGACAGAGTCAGATGGTCCCGCTGGGGAACTGGCAGGCAGTGGCGGCATAGGTGATATCTTGGGGCTGCCTGTGATGGCTGACTCCGGCATTCCACGTACACTGTCAAATGGCTGCTGCCTGGCTATTGGCTGGCTGTAGGCGGGTCCCTCTCAGCCTCCAGTTCCAGGGGGCTTGGCAGCTCCTCCTCGCTGTCCTCCGGGAGCATTGTAGGCAGACTCAGTTCTGCTGGCAGGAGCCGGCAGTGGAGCTGGTCAATGTGCCTCCAGAGCAGCTGGCCATCTTCTGCGGACACCTCGTACGATAGGGGCCCTGTTACTCTGATAACCCTGGCAGGAAACCATTCTGGGACTCTGGTGAAATTCTGGGTGTAGACGGGGTCACTGGGGAAGAATTCATGGGGCACTGTTTGACTCTCGGGGGCCGGGCTGTGTTCTGGAGTGCGGTTTGGGTGTATACAGTCTAGCTGGGTTGCGAGGTGTCAGCCCATGAGGAGTTCCGCGGGGCTGTGGCTGGTAGTGGCATTCGGGGTTATCCGGTGGCCGAAGAGGAAGGCCACTAGTCGGTAGTTCCAGTCTCCTTGGACGATCTGGCAGAGTGACTCCTTTGTTGTCCTCACCATCTGCTCTGGCTGTCCATTGGTTGCGGGGTGGAAGGGAGCTGAGCAGATGTGACAGATGGCATAGTAGCCCATGCACTCCTGGAACTCGGCCAAGGTAAGGTTGTCCTGCTGTCCATTAAAATGGTGTCGGGTATGCCATGGGTGCTAAAGATCCGCAAGAGGGTGCAAATGGCAGCCCGGGACAAGGTGGAGGGGATCGGTACAACTTCCAGCCATTTGGTGTACGTACACTGTAACACCACCCGCAGTCTTTTGGCGAAGGTCACGAAGTCAGGAGCCACAATCAAAATGTCATAGAAGAATGGCTGGACCTTTCAGGAGACAGTCCATGAAATTCTGGAAAATTCCCGGGGATACACTCACGCCGAACTGTAACCTCTGCACCTGGAATGCACCCCAGTGCATCACTATCGTCTGGGCCTCTGCGGTGGCATCGTCCACGGGTAACTGCTGGTATGCATGAGCCAAGTCCAGCTTGCCAAAGATTTTAGCGTCCGCCAGGGAAGCTAACACGTGGCTGATGACAGGGATGGGATATGCGTGGTCTTGTCGGGCTTTGTTTATTGTGCATTTATAGTCTGTGCATATCCGACGTCCCCATTGGGTTTGACTGGGGTGACAATGGGGGTCTCCCACCGGGCATGCGGCACGGGTTCTAGGACTCCCTGGGCCACCAGGCAGTCTAATTCCAAGTCTATTTTTGGCTGCAATGCAAACGGGATGCGCCTTGCTTTCATGTGGATGGGGCACACCGTGGGATAAGGTCTAGGGAGACCAGAGGCCCAGTGTAGCAGCTGAGTGTCCCGTCAAAAACAGCCGGG
>NW_015166438.1:258058-283184 GCF_001447785.1 Gekko japonicus | reverse complement strand
TACACTGTCAAATGGCTGCTGCCTGGCTATTGGTTGCTCACTGGCTGTAGGCGGGTCCCTCTCAGCCTCCAGTTCCAGGGGGCTTGGCAGCTCCTCCTCGCTGTCCTCCGGGAGCATTGTAGGCAGACTCAGTTCTGCTGGCAGGAGCCGGCAGTGGAGCTGGTCAATGTGCCTCCAGAGCAGCTGGCCATCTTCTGCGGACACCTCGTACGATAGGGGCCCTGTTACTCTGATAACCCTGGCAGGAAACCATTCTGGGACTCTGGTGAAATTCTGGGTGTAGACGGGGTCACTGGGGAAGAATTCATGGAGCACTGTTTGACTCTCGGGGGCCGGGCTGTGTTCCGGAGTGCGGTCTGGGTGTAGACGGTCTAGCTGGGTTGTGAGGTGTCAGCCCATGAGGAGTTCCGCGGGGCTGTGGCTGGTAGTGGCATTCGGGGTTATCCGGTGGCCGAAGAGGAAGGCCACTAGTCGGTAGTTCCAGTCTCCTTGGACGATCTGGCAGAGTGACTCCTTTGTTGTCCTCACCATCTGCTCTGGCTGTCCATTGGTTGCGGGGTGGAAGGGAGCTGAGCAGATGTGACAGATGGCATAGTAGCCCATGCACTCCTGGAACTCGGCCAAGGTAAGGTTGTCCTGCTGTCCATTAAAATGGTGTCGGGTATGCCATGGGTGCTAAAGATCCACAAGAGAGCATGAATGGCAGCCAGGGATGAGGTGGAGGGGACCGGTACCACTTCAAGCCATCTGGTATATGAGTCTACCACAATGAAGAAGATCTGTCCCTGGAAGGGTCCTCCAAAGTTGAGATGAAGCCAGACCCATGGCTTGTGGGAGGACTCCTACTGACGCACCGGGGCCCTGGGGGGATCCGGCCGGGACTCTTGGCATGGCTGGCAGCAATAATACCAAAAATTTCATTACTTTAAGCTATGCATTTATATTGTACCAATCATACAGTTTTTTCCACGTCTTTTGAAATGTTGGGTCTGTTGTCCCTCTCATCAACGATGACAATTTGTCATTTTCAGCCGTCTCCAACAGTTTATTCACATATTCTTGCTTCTTTGGTGCTTCCATTTGTTTCCAATATTTTGCATATAATATTCTTGCTGCCGTAGATAGGTGTACTATTAAATATCTATCACCTTTATCAAAATCCTTTGGAAATATGTTTAGTAATAATATTTCCGGCAAAAATGGTATTTTAGTTCTCAGTATCTCTTGCATCATCTCGTGGACAGCTGAGCAACTTTCTGTTCAGGCTTTCATGAGAGCCAGTTTGGTGTAGTGCAGGAACTAATTAGCATAACAGGCAACACCCAACAGCAGGGACTCATTAGCGTATTAGGCCACACCCCTTACAGCACAGCTCATTAGCATATTAGGCCACACCCCATATTGCCAGAAGCGTGGTCATCCAGCCCCACTTGTGCAAGATCACAGCTTTTTTTATATGCTCAGCAAAAACTTGTAATAATGGAAGAAAAGCCACAATCTCATGCAAGTTTCTCTTCCAGTCACTTTCAAACACTTCAGCAAGTGGTACACATCCTGCATGCTCCATGTTTCACAGGGCTAGCAGATCTACTATCCGGAAAAGACACCCTCCCTTCTCTAGTAAATTATGAATAACCTGACCCCTTGAGAGAGAGGTGGGCCTAAAACACAATTATACACATGAGGCATATAATAACATTAAGTACCAAGTTGCCTTCTTCAAGTGAGTACAAACTAAGCTTTGCCTGTTGCTGTGAGCAAGACAATTCCAGGGCTTTTTTTCTGGGGGAACATGCCAGAGTTCTGGAACCGCTTTGACAAAATTCTTTCTTAAGTACCCGTTGAAGACATCATTAACCTGACCCCCCCCTTGAAATGCAATGATCATACCAATTAAGTGGTACTTAAAGTGTCAGCATTCTGGTGTGGCCCTGGCCTGGATGGCCCTGGCTAGCCCGATCTTGTCAGACCCTCTGAAGCTAAGCAAGGTCAGCCAGTTTGGTGTAGTGGTTAAGTGTGCGGACTCTAATCTGGGAGAACTCCCCACTCCTCCACTTGCACCTGCTGATGTGACCTTGGGTCAGTCACAAGCTCTGGCACAGCTGTCCTTGAAAAAGAGCAGTTTGTGTCAGAGTTCTCTCAGCCCCACCCACCTCACAGGGTGTCTGTTGTGGGGAGGGGAAGGGAAAGGAGGTTGTAAGCCGCTCTGAGACTCCAAGTGAAGGGCGGGGTATGAATCAAATCTCTTCTCTTCTTCTTCTTCGTCTACTTGGATGGGAGACCACCAAGGAAGCCCAGGGTTGTGACACAGAGGAAGGCAATGGCAAACCCCCTCTGAACATCTCAAGCCTTAAAAATCACTACAAGGTTGCCATTGATCAGCTGCGACTTGATGGCACTTTCCACCAACATTTTTTTTGTTGCGTAAGAAAAAGGCCTGACAAAACCCTTGGGGCTATGCACTTTGCACCTCTCTGGAACCTTAAGTCATGTTGCCCTCATTCAGCCTCGTCTAAAGACAGCAACCACATGGCCCCAGCCACAGAAAGTCATTTAAATCCACACAAAAAGGTCTGCATTTACATTGTCCAAATATTTAACACCAAGGGAAGGCAGAAGGAGAAAATAATACTGTCTGCCTGCCTTGTCTAACAAAGTTTGCGTCCAGTGGCACCTTTAAGACCAACAAAGAGGAAAACTAGGCCCGAAAAGGAAAGAACTGAAACTGTTTTTAAGGCTGGTTAGGCTTGCCGTAATAATATGGACCACTAGGAGAAGAAGATAAAGATTGTAATAAAAGAAGGGGAGATGAGATAACATATATATGTTTGCACTGGCAAAAATTAATTATGCTCTTGTTTGTCTCTTTGAATAGTCTGATCAGCTGGAATGGATGTAAGCGAAGTGATACACTTTTTGATCACCTTCAATGTTAACAAATCTTAATTGTCTTAAAGCTAATTTTGTAAGCAATGTATGACTACCACCTCTTGGGTTTTTAGTGGTTTTCTTTACTTTCACCTGTCGTTTGTAGTTACCCCTCCTTGTTTCTTTGTAGTTTATAGAAAATGCAATTAAAAAATCCCCTGTGGGGGGCAAAAACAATGACCAACAAAGTTTTAATCAAGGTATGAGCTTGAAACCCCCTGAAACAATACTGACCTTGATAGGAAAAGAAAGACAGAGAAAGAAAGACAAATAAAGAGAGAGACACACAAAGAGGGACACAGAGAAACAGAGGGACACAGAGAAACACACACAGAGGGGCAGAGAGAGATATACAGACACAGAGGGACGGACAGGCACACACACATGCATAGAGAGGGATATAGAGGGGCAGACACACACACACACACATAGAAGGGCAGAGAGAGAGACACACACACAGAGACACACAGAGAGAGAGGGGCAGAGAGAGACACACACACAAACAGAGGGGCAGAGAGAGAGGGTCAGAGAGACAGTGCGGGAGAGAGGAAGAGAGACAGAGAGGGGCAGACACACACACACAGAGGCAAAGAGAGAGACACAAACAGAGAGAGAGACAAACACACACAGAGGGGCAGAGAGAAACACAGAGGAACAGAGGGGAAGAGAGAGACAAGAACAGAGGGGGACACAAAAACAGAGAGAGACTCACACAGAGGGACAGAGAGAAACACAGAAGCAAGCCCCCCCCCACCGGAATGGCCAAGCCGCCCACGGCCTGGGCGCCCCATCAAGCCCCTGCTGCCACCCCCAGTCCAGCCAGGCCTCTGGTGCCCTGGATGCCCTCGGCTCATCCCCACATGATCAAGCCCCCACCACCCCACTTTGGTGGGTGGGAAAGACACAAGAAGGCATTTAAATGCCTCCCCGCTCTTCAGAAGTCCTTCCCCAGCCTGCCTGCTTGAGTGGGCAGGCCAGGGAAGGCTGGGGGGCCCTCAACAGGCCTTCCCCTGCCCGCAGAAGCAGGTGGGTGGGGGAACGCACAGGGAGGCATTTAAATGCCTCCCCACTCCTTGGAAGGCCTTCCCCGGCCTGCCAACTTACCTTGCTGCTTCCTGCTCCTTGTGGCCTGACTGAGGGCTGCTGGGGGTGGGATTTGCTGGGCTCCTTACTGCTGGAGCGCTGCTCTGGTGCACTCTGGCAGGAAATGACCCCTGCATTAGGTGATGTTGTACCAGTCACATACTTTCAGCCTAACTTACCTTGCAGGGTTGTTGTGAAGATAAAAAGGAGCAGAGAATGATATAAGCTACTTTGGCCCCACTGTGGAGAAAGGTGGGATATAAATGAAGAAAATAAATGTAGCAGCTACTTTGGCCCCACTGTGGAGAAAGGTGGGATATAAATGAAGAAAATAATGTTGCTGAAGATGGAAGGCAGATAAAAGGTAGGTTGATGAATGGCTGAGAAGGAGTGAATGAGGCAGGGAAAGGGGAGAGAATATGCAGGAGGGATTGCCAGGAGGAGGGAAAGGGAAAAGAATGTGGGGAGAGAGATACAGGGAAAGTGATGTACCCCCCCCCAAGTCCTTGAGGGTTCCCTAACATGCAAGTGGCCTGGCCCAGCTGCCAGCACTGCACAACTTGGGTTTAGTTTTCCAAGGGAGAGGCTGTCAAGGGGTGTGGGGGGGAGAAGGAAAGCTGAAGAGAGAGGGGCACGTTAAAGTAGGTTGGCTGTTGTGTGGGAAGGAGAGAAGGAAGCAGGAAAAGGAGTGATACTATAGGGGTTTTCAGGGAAGGGAAAGAGGAAATATTGGGGGAGGGGAAGACAACCCCTCCTGCAAGTCCTTGACAGTTCCTGCTTGTAATCTATAATATTACTGACCACAGATAGTGTTTATAATAGAAGTCTCCATGTCTCTTCTGCATTTTTAGGTAGGGTCATGGAGATTCATTATCTAATGCTGGCAATCTACATAAATTCTATACAATATACCTGCAATGGAGTTATTGATTTCAGAATCAATGAGAAGGTCCATGCTGTTTGCACATTTTATGGTAGAATGCACAGAGCAATGGCACTTTAAGTTTATCTTTTTAGCGCATTGTCAACTGCACATCAACAGTCCCCTAAGTTACAACCACTTAGAGCTTTCTTTTCTGTAAACATAAAACCACATAGGCATAAAAGTCTCAGAATTTTATTTATTTTTGCCTTTAAGAAAAAATTCCACTCTTTGAGGCAGAATGCATGCAGAAGTAGCTCTACAATGCTGAACTTTCAGGACATTGTTACCAGAGTATTAGGAAATGATGTTCCCCAAAGAACCAACACTTACTACTTACAGTTTTCTTTCTGTAAACCGAAAGAAACTTGGGGAAGAAAACAACCCCATGCCTCATTCATTTTACATTCTGATTAACTTTCTCCCATCCAAGTACTAATCAGGGCTGACCCTGCTTAGCTTCTGAGATCTGAGAAGATTGGGCTAGCTTAGCCATCCAGGCCAGGGAATATGATTTATAAATATTCCAAATATTAACATCAATGACTTCCTCATCCAACCAGAGAAATTTACCAATCATTCTAATTGCCAAATATGTACACAGCATGTCCATTATTCTATTGTCTCAGGTTTTGGGGAGAGACTTCTGATTAGAAGCACAGGTCCTTTTTTGCATTAGCACAGGTCCTTTTTATATTAAGCACAGATACTTTTTGCATTAGTTTTTTGTTATTTGGAATTGGGCTTGCTGCTAGGCAGGGGCTTGGGAAAACACTTTGCTTTTATTATTTACTACTCAGAAAGCCCGTTGTGGGACTCAAGACGAGTGCTAGCTTAGCCGTCCATGCGCGGGCCGCTGTCTCCATCCCCTCCCCCCGAGCAAACCTGGCCGGCCCACCCCCGCACGGTCGAGGCGCCGGTGGGCCAAGGCACCTGGCCTCAGCCCTCCCCATGCCACCCATGCCCAATCAAGACTCCGGAGGGCCAAGCCGCCTAGGCTCGTCCCTGTCCCTGCAATGGATGCCAGCCCAGCCCAGCTAGGTGGCCATGGGCCACCATCTGCTTCTTGGCCCCCCACAGTCGAGGCTCCAGTGGGCCAAGGTGCCTAGCCTTGCTCTTCCCCCCACCCACCCCCGGTCGATTGAGGCCCCGCCAGGCCAAGCTGCCTGGGCTCGCCCCTCTCCCCGCAATGGGTGTCAGCTCGGCCGGCTGGCTGCGGGCCCCTGTTTCCTTCCCCACCCACCCCACCTTGGCGAAGCTGGTGAGCCTCATCCCTCCCCCCCTGTGCAGTTGAGGCCCCAGCGGGCCAAGCCGCCTGGCTTCATCCATCCCCAGCACCCCTGCCCCAGCAGGCCAGGGCCTGCAACCTCACCCCCCTGCTTACCAGAGGGGTGACAGGCCAGGCCGGGTCTTGCTCCCCACCTGGCCTCAGGCCCGGTGGCACAGCGCTGTCCCCCCTCATCCCCAGACTACACGGGGGAGGCATGAGGGAATGGGCCGCTGGCGCCTCCCCGCTTGGCCACGTCTGGCACCTTTCCAGGCGGCCGGGCGGAGCCAGTGCATGTTGGCTTGGCTGTCCTCTTGGCTGGCGGTGGCTCCTGGTCACCATGCCTTGGCACCGCCGCCACCATGGCCCCATCTGGGGCCAGCAGGCCAAGCAAAGGCCCCTGGCCACTGGAGCACCCAGCCCATCCAGCGACTTGAAGGAAAGTGAGGGCAAAAGCCTGGTCGTTGCCTCTGTGGGTGGGACCACAGCCACGGAGGCAGCAACACAGCCAATGGAGAGACGCCATGTGAGGGACACACCAGGGCACCACCAATTCTGGAGTGTGTGGAATCTTCTAGAGAAGTGCAACCACCAAGTAGCCTTTATAATATAGGGAGATTTTATTTTATTAATTCAATTTATACCCCGCCTTCCCCACGAACAGGCTCAGGGCGGCTTACAGCAGTGGCCCAATTGCCAATAAAACTGATAAATATACATAATTTCATAATAAGTTAAAACATAAAATCATAAGGTGCTATTCAGTTCTACAGTTTGTTGCTTACGATGGCATATTAAGATGTCTCAACAACTAGATTCCAGCTCAGTGTCGTTCCAAGTCGCTCGATGTAACAGGACAG
This sequence comes from Gekko japonicus, assembly GCF_001447785.1. Lineage (NCBI taxonomy): Eukaryota > Metazoa > Chordata > Lepidosauria > Squamata > Gekkonidae > Gekko > Gekko japonicus. Next base: position 276,124 of record NW_015166438.1, on the reverse strand, counting down.
ATGTTGGCACTGAGGGCCGGGCTCATTGATGGTAATGGTGGGGGCGGCTCCTAATTGAAAGCCTGGTGGAAGAGCTCCGTCTTCCAGGTCCTGCGGAACTGCAAAAGACCTCGCAGGGCCCTGATCTCGTCCGGGAGCTCATTCCACCAGTAAGGAGCTGCCACTGACAAAACCCTGGCCCTTGTCACAGCGAGCCTGGCTTCTTTGGGGCACGGCAGGGTCAAGTGATTCTGTGACCCTGGCCTCAGTGCTCTCTGGGGTATACGTGGGGAAAGCAACTAGAAGGCAGGCAAAATTGTGATGGTGGGTAGGGGCATAGGGCTTCCCCCCCGCTTCCCCTCTCCAATGTGATAGGCAGCCAGCAAAAGGGACAACAAGGCAAAGTGCTTTGTTTACACTCACAGATAGGCCCATTCGGCATCTAGCATTCCCACCATTGTTTTACCAGATCCACACTGGAACAGAAAACCACATTCAAATACCCCAGGCCAACACCATACTGACTGCAGAGTCACACCTGAATAGCCATAAAATGGCCATAAATCTATGTAGACAGTACATAAAACCAAGAGATCAAAGGAAGTAAAACCAGCATGCAATGTGGACGATTCAACAAAATCCAACAATCAAAGAAAGTGAAAGTGGCATGCGATGTAGAGGGGAATTTCTGTTCTAACAAAACAGCAGAGCAAATGCTAGATGCAGAATGGGCCATAGTCAGCACTGTCAAAATGTGGGGGGAGACACAGATGCAGAGATTAAGCTTCACAAAAATAAGAACACCTACACCAAAACAGATAAGATGCCATTAGATCAGTGATGTGGAAGGATTAGATCATTTGGTTATATTAGAAAGAACATTCATGCCAAGTATTCTCAACATCTGTTATTTTGTGTAACAACACTAAGCAGCAATGCCAGATACAAATTAGCCTTTTCCCTGTAATTGGGATGGGCACAAAGTTTTTAAAATACAGAATTTATTATTATTGCTTTCCTTCTTAAAGCTGTAATGACAGTTTAGATTCTTTATTCAGCTCTTTATTTTGTTTCTAACCCAGCTGAAGATTCCAAGAAAGTAAGATAAATCTGCCCCCATCCCATGCATGCCCTGAGCAAGTGGGTATTTTCATTTTGTCTCAGTTGGGTGATAAATGATAAATGGAAATGTGTTTCTCAAACAAACAAATAATAGCATAAAGAACCCAAACAGGTATTATAACTTCAGTAAATAATAATAAAAATTCCGCATTTAAAAAGTTCTGTAAAGTAAAGGTAAAGGTTCCCTTGCTCGAAAGCCAGTCGAGTCCGACTCTAGGGTTGTGGTGCTCATCTTCGTTTCAAAGCCAAAGAGCCAGCGCTGTCCGAAGACGTTTCCGTGGTCATGTGGCCAGCATGACTAAACACCAAGGTGCACGGAACGCTGTTACCTTCCCACCGAAGTGGTACCTATTTATCTACTTGCAATTTCTTGCTTTCGAACTGCTAGGTTGGCAGGAGCTGGAACTAGAGACGGGAGCTCACTCCGTCGTACGGCAACTCGGGTCTTGAACTGCTGAACTACTGACCTTCCACAGCCTGCAGTTCAGCGTCTTAACCACTTGAGCCACTGCAGCTCCTAAAAAAAAAAAGTTCTGTACCCATCCTTAATTTTCAGCAGCATCCTCATTATGTGAATGACGAGCTGTGGTACTGGCTCTACTTTATATAGTGGAAAGAGCTCAGAAGATGCCTATTACATATTCTAAGCCTCCCTTCCATACCATTTCAATATTTGGATTAAAAAAAATTTAAGCCCGAAATTTTTCAGGTCCATTATTCCATATGAGGGATCCTTTTGGGGGGATAGAATAGGCCGTTTTTCAAGCAAATGACATTAAAATTGCAGGTAACCTGGTAATGCCTGTTCACTAAAGACAACTCAATTTTCAAGTGGACTGGATTAAGAGATTCAATTCTACTGGACCATGAACAAAGTGTCCCCAGCCATCCTACTTGTCCCATTGTTTCCTGGGGGGGGGGGGGGATGCCATGCTTTCTCCAGGGCAAAGAAGCCAATTGTGAAACACACAAGAAGAACCACTGGCAAGCCTGTCAATGCAAACAGAACCAACAAGCTGAACAGAACAGAGGATCTCAGCAGAACCATGGGACAATGAGGCAAGCCCAACGCAACTAGTGTTAAACCGGAGAATCCAGTGGTCTGGCTCCGGGGTGTCTGGACCACAGTCTGGGACTGCTATTCCCTCTAGGATCCTTTTTCTTGAACCAAGTCTCCATCAGTGCCTCAGTCAAGGTGTGTGTGTGTGTGGGGGGGTTACATTCACCCTACTACCTTTTCCCTGCACACTCCCAGCCTTGCCCACTCTCTTCTGGACTGGGACCTGGCTCTTCCTCCTCAACACTTTCCCAACTCAGCCTAAAGGCACTTGTGGAGGAGGAACAACCCTGGGTTCCTCCATTCCCCTTTTCTGTGAGGCGGGGTTCATTTGATTGGCAGGGCACCAAGGTAATAAGGTGCTGGCTGGGGAGTCTCCTGCCTGCCCGCCCCCCCGCATGCCCTTCAGGGCCAGTACCTAAGGCTATACTGGGCCTAAGAAGGACAGGGTTCTCCCTCCTATAATCCACCCCTGCTCCAGAGGTTAGCCTGTCATGCACAGCCCCAGCCTCATGGCGAGTGGCTGGTTGCCAGCTTCTGCCTCTCCCCCACCAAGGGCTTCCTCCACAGCCAGTGTGATGGAGAGTCAGGCATTGGGCTGTGCTGCCACTCACTCCACTGTGTGATGCTGCACTGTGTTCTGCCACAACTTCAGGTCCATCTTTCTGTCCATTGCTCGTGCTGACTTCGCTGTCTCCCATGTTGCTGCAGGCTGCTGTGATGCATTCCATCACAGATCTGAGTCTGATGGCCCCTGATCATTGGTGTTGGCAGCCTGCAGAGAGGTTGTCAATGCACTGTGCCAGGGCAGTAAGAATGGGGGGGGGGCAGAGCCATTCCCGTACACCAACTTAAGCAATAAACACTGTGCAAGACCAACAGAACCAATGTTAAACCAGTGAATCCCAGCAGAAAAATGGGCCAATGTGTCATGCTCAAGAGAACCAATATCAAACTGGAGAATCCAAGCCAAAGAAACGTGTAAAGTTAGTACCAAGATTAGTTGCTGTAGATTTTTCAGGTTGTGTGGCCATGGTCTTGGCATTGTAGAACCTGACATTTTGCCAGTAACTGTGACTGGCATCCTAAGAGTTATAACACAGAAAGATGGAGTACTCTCTGTGTCAAGGTGAGAAGAAAATGGTAGGCAGGTGATTTATATCTACTCCAGAAGGTGGTGTAGGGCTAAGTCATTATCTTGTAGGAGATCCCCCGGCTAGGAACATGCTAATGGAGGAGCTTTCCTGTGGAGGTTCTTTTGTATATGGATTGTTTCCTGAGGAGGTTTCCTGTTTCCTGAGGAGGTTCTTTTGTGTGTGGATTGGCTGTTGAAATTCTAATATCTGTAGTGCTATTGTCACATGTAGAGCCTTTTGTGTTTTTCAGGACAGGAAACCACACCCTATTTATTTTTAAACTCTCTTCTTTCCTGTTGAAATTGTGTTTATGTTTATGAATTTCAATGGCTTCCCTGTGTAATCTGACAGGGTAATTGGAAGTGTTGTCCAGTCTTTCAGTGTCTTGGAACAAAATACTGTGTCCTGTTTGAGTTAGGCTATGTTCAGCCACTGCTGATTTTTCAGGTTGGCCAAGTCTGCACTGTCTTTCATGTTCTTTTATTCTTGTCTGGATGCTACACTATGTGGTCCTGATGTAAACTTGTCCACAACTGCATGGTATGCGGTATACTGCTGCAGAAGTGAGGGGGTCTCTTCTGTCTTTTGCCGATTGTATCACCTGTTGTACCAAGACTTGGAAAGAAGACACAGACAAACTGTAAAACTGAAGATAGATTTGGGTGGGTAGTCATGTTGGTTTGAAGCAATAGAACAAAGTTTGAGTCCATGAGCTTTGGTGTGCACGTGCACTTGGTTTTAAAGGTGTCACTGGACAAATTTAATCACCGAGCCTTAAAATGCCAACCCTGAATATTCCTGTATATTCCTCAATATTTCCAGAATTTGGGGGGACCCATTTAATACTGAATACCGTCTGGATACCTAAATCCATCCAAAAAATATTGATAAGGCATTTTTCAGATATATATTTGGAATGGAAATATCTGAACACATCCTGTTGAGTAAGTCAGTACAGCTTCCTCACCTGTGTTCTCCCAGGCACAGGGATGTGCTACTTCACACTTCACAAATGTACATATTTTCACTACATAAAGATCATTGCTCATGGAAATAGCTCTGACATTCAAATCCCAGATTCTTGAGGGATCGAGGGCAACATTTCTAACCATCTTACACAGGGGTCTTGTTGTAGAAAAAGAGCTGCCGGAGCTCATTAGCATAACTCATTAGCATAACTTATTTGCATATGCCACGCCCCCTGACATCACCGGAAGTGACAGAAGGCCACACCCCTGACATCACCGGAAGTGTGTCAGAAGGCCCGGCTACTTACCCTCCTGCTTCATCCTCATTCCCAAACGGAATGAGGATCGAAGCAGAGGGCGGGGTAAAGAAGGGGCGGGGCTTCACCACGTGACCGCCCCGCCCCCTAGAGGTTCTCTTCCGGAGCTCCGTACCTGAGAGCTCCCCCCCGACTAGAGCCCTGATCTTACAGATTACTAAATTTGGGTTTCCATTCTAAGCAGCCCTCTCTCCAGAGTTCTAAAGGGGAAAGGAAATGAATACGAAATTGTTTGGAAAAATTGCGGCATAATACCCTATGTCCTGCTTTGTTCTGACCTTTTCCTTTTCTCCCCCCCCCCTTTAAGTACAAGATAAATGACAGATAATTACTCACTCCTCTCGATCCTCCAAACTAAGCCCCACAATCAAACCTTATTGCAAAGGCATTTAAGGTATGTCATGCAGAAGGAAAAGAAAAATGTTTGTCAGAAGGAATACATACAAAAGGGAGCCCTGAGTTTGGTAAGTATCTTATGTATTCTCACAAACAGCAGTTTCCTTATAGAGGAGTGTTGTGTACCTTCAGCTTTTGAGCATCTCTGTCAAACACTCACTTGAACAAGGGAATGATTAGCCCTGTTTCCTTGTTGAGAGCCATTGTTGTAGTGTATGGTTTTAATATACCCACAGTACTTGGCACTGAAGTCCATTTTCTGAGTCCAGGAAATCTTGAACTGTTTATTGACTCAAGGCAGGGAGCAGAACATTGAGATGGAGCTAATTGGCAGGAGACACAGTCCATAAGTCAGCTAAATATGTATTTCCATTAATTGGGACCCAGTCTTGCAGTTAAAAAGCTGCCTGTTCTAATATCAGTAACTTCTTGAACGTTCTCTTTTTTAAAAATGAGTTAGTTTTTCCATGTGGCTGACAGAATGGCTATGTCAAGCTGAAATACTGCTGTCCTATCACAACCTCTAACAAGAAGGCCACAGTTGCAGCCAAAGAAAACATCCTAGGTGTTTACTGGCTATCCACCTCCCTAGAAAAAGTGAATTAATTTCAGATTAAATACAGAGCGGTGACCACAGGGAGATAAACACATTGAAATAGGCTTGAAATATGTGTTATCAAAAAAACCCCAACAACCTTAAATGTTGTCAGTGCTAGAAATGGCTCTAGTCAAATTTGTTGTCATGCTGTTATTGTTTCAAAATATTTTCCCACTGATTTTCGGAGGGGTGTGTGTGCTAATAAAGTTGTTGTTGACTTGACATTTCAAACAGAACTAATATTTGGTACAGTGTTTCGGTAGGCAGTTTTCATTTTTCTTCGTTTGCAAAAGAAAAAAACTTAAACACTACTGTTTTGCATAGTTTATATCAGAAATATGAAGAGAAATATTGGTGGCAATAGGTTTCCCTTTTGATTGCACAGGATAGAGTGTGCTATATTTACAACCTAATTGTTGTATTTGTGGCTGATATTTACCCTGGCTTCCTCACCCCACCCCATACCACATTGCTTAACTTATTATGTGAAGTTACATGCTGTGTAGGCCCCTTTCTACAATGCTTGTTCTATAATGGTGGTCCACTGGCTAGTGATGAAGGTGAAGATCAAAACAGCTAAATTAGACAATAATTGTATAACAGATATACAAATTTACCCAGTTCACAATGCTCAAGTGAATTTCAAGGTGAGTTCCCTTATCTCTTATATCTCTTATAATTTTATTGATCATATTTTAATCTTACCTTTCTACTAAGAAACTGGGTAGCAAACATTGTCCTCTCTCCTTTCTTTAGTCCTCACATCAACCTTGTGAGGTTGTCTATTTGGAGAACTAACAACTGGCCCAAGCATAGGATGCTGCAGTAATGACAAAGAATCAGGTAATATTGCTGCTTTATTCCCTTTCCACTTGCAACTTGCATCAGTAGAGAAGGGAACCAATTTTACATTATTCACCCTTGTAAACACAGCACATTTTGCTGTAGCATATTTTGCTTATGAGGATCTCCTGATCTTCAGAGAGGAGTTTGGGGACAAACAGTAGACTGTGGAGAAACGGCTGCTCTGCTAACTTCTTCCATCAAATCTGTCACTCTGGCCACTACAGCACACTTAGTCAGTCTTATGTTTGTAATTTAAATTGAGGCCATTAAACGCTTAAACTTTTAAAGTTTGCATATATGCTGAAGTGCTCATGTAGATGAGAAAAACAGAATAAAAGATGAGAAAAAATAACAATAATAATGCACACCATGCAGATGCTGCTAATCATCTGGGAGTGCCATTTGTGATTTGAGATTTGATGAATTTACCTATCAGTAATGAAGAAGGAGAGTGTGGCACGTGCATTATGGTCCATATACAAATGGGAATTGTCTAGTCTTGTGAGCTGTAGGGTTGTGTAGCCTAAGAATACTTGAGCTCCCGCTGGTTTTTCTTGCATCTTGTTGACTAATCATGAACAGAGACCCAATTTTTTTGCAACCAGTTTGATAGCTTGTCAATCTGTGGGTGTTTGGCAGATAGTTTCACTGTATTCTTTACTTACTATGCAGGACAGCACAATTGGCTTTTTACACACGTCTGTTATCACACAGATTCAGTTCTACTACTTTCCCATCCTTTGTGCCTAAATGCTCCACTCAGCAGGCAATTGCTTCAATAGACAATTTGATCATACACAAATCACATAGATCAGTCATCAATAAATGCTGTGTTTTAATAAAATCCTACCTTTGAGCTTTCTTCGAAGTCATCCTTACTGTCGCTAATGGCCAGTTGAATTGGCAGTGTCTTTGTGCATGCTCAGTTTTGGGAAAAGCCAATGCACACCAGTTCAGCAGACATTTGCAGCTGCTTGACATGAACCATACAGACCAACTGATCTGCTCACATCTGATTGTCACCTTTGAAAATGGCAAGTTCAGCACTTGAACATGTTTGTGGAGAAATTTGTAGCATCACTAGTGCAGTCAGAATATGACGGAAATAATTATTTAATTATGTATGCTGGTAACATTCAGAAACATTAGCATCTGCCAATTATTTGAGTGCCTGTACAGCTGGATTACCATTCAAAGTGAATGGGGCAGGATAGCAAGGAGAAAGTGACTCAATATATATAACTGACAGGGATGTTTAACTATCAGCAGAATTACATACAGATCTTGTCACCAAAAAGGATTGCAATGCTAGATCTGATTTCACAAAGTTTTCATCACATCAGTCACAGTACCAGCTCACTTACTTGGGCTTTGGTTTGATTCTAAGCAAAGTCACCCTCATCCATATATAATGTTATTCTACTATCTGGTGATATGCCTGAGACAGATCTTTTACTTCTCTCTAGCTAGGAAGCAGTACAGATTAGGGTGGGGGGAAATCCGAACCCCCTCCCCGATAGATACTGCCTGAGCATTTCATTCTATTTGCTACATCTAGAAAATTATTTCCTATGGAAATGAATAACAAATATAATCAAGAAAATGAACAGTGGCCCCGTTCACATGGCGAATTTGCTATGGGAGAGCCACGATCGAATGGAGGAGTTACCAGGCACGATCACACCACAACATCTGGCAAGTGGAGCGCACCCGTGGCCAACCCGTGGCATACCGCCGAAAATGCGGAGTTAAAAAATACCTGGTCGAAGGTAGTAGCAACTGGTTTGCCATGGGCTGCCTCCAGAATGCGTCGGTGTGATCGTGCCAGTGCGCCACTTTCCCCTCCGTCCCCTCATTGACACAGAGGGAAGGTACCGTGGCATGCTGCCAACACATGGGATCGTATTATGGCACGTTAAATTGCGGCGCTGCAAATAGCCACACCTCCCCCCAGTATTAGATCAGAATGCAGTGGCACAGGGGATAATTCCCCTGCTTAACTATAACATCTGAACTGCCAAGATTTGTCAGTTCTAGCCCCGTGCTGGTGTGAGCAACCAAGCCTTGTCCTAGCTCATCGTCTACCCAGCGATTCGAAAGCTTCGGCAAGTAGATAAATTGGGGACCAACCGTAAGGGGGTGGGCACACCACTCCCTTTGGGAAGGTGTTAGCTGCCGAGTGTGACTTCTGTGGTGCGGCAAGATCAAAAGATGAAAGATCTGTTTTGGCATCCCTGCAGTGGAGTGAGTCGGCCAGGCGGTGGCAGTGTGGCAGCGTGGCAGTGTGACATCAAGAACCCCTGACGTCATCAGCCAGCCGACAAGAATACATGCCGTCGGAACACGACTGATCCAGCCCGCAGATAAATCCTCCGGCCAGCTACAATGTGTGCGTAATTAAAAATACTGTATGTTGTCTTCCCTATCCCCATGAGTATTGTTAGTCCAAATGTCATGAGTAACTGTAAATCGCTCTGAGCCCACAGGTGTGTGGGGAAAAGCGATCAATAAATTGAATTATCATCATCATCATCATCATCATCATCATCATCATCATCATCATCATTATATGTTCCCACGTGCAAACATAGATTACAAGCCTTCTATAGAATACATGAATCTTTAGATACTGTTGTCCCTGATGTTTAGATTTCAGAATATGGGCTTTCTCTATCTTCTCTTATGAATGGATTCATTAGTTGATATAGAAAATGTTGTGACTATTAAGGGTGAAGGGAGGCTCCTGTTACTAGCTAGTACCAATGAAGTTAGTGACACTTTCTTTACATGGTTAATGAATAATTTTCTTAATTAACGGTGTTACACTATAACCAAAACTGAATATAACCCATTCTACACATATATGCCAAGCAGAGGCAGGTACAATGAAATCCCACAACATACAAAGAGTTATGACTGTTACAAAGAGTAATCGTACCACTGGAATGTAATAGCTATGCATTTCCTGTTATGCTTCCTAAGAACGGAAGTTTCCCATTATATAACATTTACAGTATTTGATAGGCCTGTGCTATACTTTGCTAGCCTGTAAGAGTTAATATGACAAAGGCTTTTAAATTTCATTTTAAATTTCCCTGCTTTTCTTTTGGCCTTTGAGACCAATTCAGAGTAGTGGAGTCTATACTTAGCTGCTGATGGCAGAGGGGCTGCTGTTGTGGCTAGAGGTGCCTTCTGTCAATCAGAGATATAGGGGATAGTCCATACTCTCACTCCAAAATTGCACAATCACTTGCAAATCTAGCTTTGAAGAGCAAACACAATACTTTGGTGAAAGATTAAATCTGCTAAATTAACAGCAAATACTTGTCTGTGCATCAGCTTGCTTGAAAATGATATTGCTTGTGGGTGAGGTGTTCACCAAATGATGGGATTGGATACTGAAATTTAACCACTAAAATTGGCTGCAGCTGGTTAGGCTGGTGAGTGCTGGCTACTTTGAATGACCCCATTAATGTTTAGCCTTCTGTTTTCTAGCTCATTGCAAGGCTTCCTTCACCCTTGGATGCCAGGCATGTAAATAGGTCGGAGATGAAGGTAGAGTTTGGTGGTGTCAGGTGTATTTTATTTTACTTCATTGATACCCTGCTTTTCTATCTAAAGCAGCTTACATCATTCTCCTCTCATCCATTATATCTTCCTAACAACCCTGTGAAGCAGATTATCTTGAGATTAGCCCCAGGTCACCCAGAAAACTTCCATAGCAGAGTGAGGATTCAGATCTGTGCCTCACAGACCCCAGTCCAATACTCTAACCATACTAGCTCTCACCAGAACAAAAACATCAATAGATCCTTAAATCAGTGATACCATATGTCTGTGAGTGATGGGGTTAGGGGACTCAATTATTTTTCAAGATGAAAGGTCTTTCTTTTCTTACTGCTTTCCAAATACCCCTCTCACTCATGCCAGCAAAGCAGTTCAGGAGAAGAGAGCAGACAACCTTGCAAAGATATGTAACACTGGTAAGTAAAGCTAGCAAAATTATCACCAAATGCTGGTTGGGTACGGGTATGATTATGATGTGCTATATTTGCCCACCAGTTCAGTGGTAGTTGTTGCTCATCTCTGTATGCTTGCTTTGATTTTTTTGACACTTTTACTTCCCACTCTGTTAAGCATAGCCATCTTGTGCCCTTGGATGCTAGGTATGCAGATATGTTTGAGGTGAGACTGCTGATATCACAAAGACACCAGGTCCAGGAGTGATCTACTCCTTAAACAGTGACATACCCCTATGTAATTCTTAGGCAAATGTGGATGTGTTTAAGTGAAAACACTTGAAACTTCTTCCATCTAGCTGACAGTGCCATTCATCAGAAGGTAGACAGATATGCCTGACTTGTGGGCATTTTACTGCAATATAATTTCTGGCATTAAGCATTCAGATATAAATACCTGCATTCAAAATTTACAATGGTAAACAGCCTATAAAATATTCATCTTTCCTCTGCACATACTTGGAGTAGTCCTGTGGCTTATACCTCTCTGTCAATAGTCTCTAACATGAATGGGAGTGCTCAGTTATGTCTCTTATTTTTGGGAGCTGCATGAAAATTTTCAAAAAGAAATTGCCCCCACAGATTTTGCTTGAAGGGATTTTGAAAGTTGCCATCTGTGATAGCTACATGTTTCCTTGTCTGTTGACCTTGCTACTGCTATCTTGCTGTTGTTGCAAAACTTGCTGGAAAGGCAGATCCTGAAAAATAAAAGTATACCTTCTTAGAGTCTGGTGTTTTATTTTTTATGCGGAGTTCTTCCTGCTTCCTGTTTGTACTCCTACTGTTGATTCCAAAACAAAAATTCCATGGGGTTTTATGGAACACAGAGCTGCATAGGACAGAATGTGAACTTGGAATTAATGCCTGACCATGGAAAAAGCTGGAGTTAACCAAATATTTGTGATAGACAGGGAAGGAGAACAGCTTCTGCTGTTTGTAGGACTCTTTGACCCTGTATCTGCTGGCATTCCCAAGGTACATATATGAACATATGTAGCTGCCTAATATTGAATCAGTCCACAGACCTAGCTCATGAAGTCTGACTGGCAGATCTTTAGGATCCCAGGCAGAGAAGGGCATTTTCCAACACCTAGCCCTTGAGATACTGTAACTGAAGATGAAAGGGATGGAATGGGGACTTTCTGTATGACTTTTTTTGCATCTGGCCCCAAAATTGATCCTTGCATTCATTAAGACTATATTCCTAGGGGAAAAGGCCCTAACCCAGCTTAATTTAGGCCCCGTTCACACGGAGGATTTGCCACACTAAAGGCATTAATGTCAGGTGGATTTTCGGGGCACGATCACAATGCAACATCTGGGAAGTGTAGCACACTCATGGCCAACCTGTGGCGTCCCACTGAAGAAGCGCAGTAAAAAAAGATCTTGGAAAGTGCACTAGTATTTGGAAAATGTGAGGCAGGGGCGGGCATCTGATCGCAGGGGTGCTAGTATCCTGTGGCATCCGGTGCCCGTCCACGTCCCATCGCAAACCGGATGTTTTTTGTAAGCGCATGCGCACAAACACATAACTGAAAGCAGTGCTGCTCCGCGGAACTGTGCATACACACAAACGCAAAACACTTGCCATGCCACTTCTTTGCCACGCTCCAGCATCACCATGTGATTGCCAGCTAACAGCCTAAGCGCGAAGACTCGGGGGACCACACTTTATTTTGCTCTGGGGCAAATAGCCACGCCTCCCCCCCCTGCATTATCTGGCCCATGTGACTGGGGCCTTCATAATGATTAAGTACCATTAAAAGCAATAGAACTTAGCGATAACATGAGGCAACCTGAAGAGGGCGATGATTTTGTGGATGCCAGATCTACCTCCCAAAAGAAAGGAATCAGTACCAGGCTGCATTGAGCAGGCCTAATGTGATGATGGGCAGGTGTATATAGGGAGAAGCAGTCCTTCAAATATCAGGATCCCAGGTCAAACTCAGAACCAGTGCTGAGTGCAATGAAGCAGTGACAAGTATTGTTTGATTTTATTATAGTCCTGGAAATCAAGCAATACCCAGAAGCATTTTACTGCAACATCTAATATAATTATTTTGAAATAGGCTCCAAACAGGTTACTGGAATACATATAATAATAAGGCAAATGAATAACAAGTCAAGACAACTCTCCCTCCTGAAGAACATCCAGGCCCCAGAGATCTGAGAAAGATAGATTATGTTGGTGCATTTTTTGCTAATGCTTTTCCCTGTCTTTTTTGATCAATGGCCCCGTTCACACGGAGCAGAAGCCACGCTAAATAGACGGAAGAGAGGCGGAGTTACCTGGCACGATCACACGGCAACATCTGGGGAGCGTAGAGCTCCCGTGGTTGAACTGTGGCGAACCGCCGATAAAACGGAGCAAAAAACTAGTACCTCGGAGGTACTAGTTTCCGGAAACTGCGGGGCAAGGGCGGGCGTCTGATCGCGTTTCTGGTGGCATCCGGCGCCCGTCCATGTCCCCTTGCGAAGAAGGTTTTTTTTTCCCCAAGTCTCCGTGGTTGCGCACAAGCACCCAACGGAGCATGCGCATTCGTAGTGTACACAGAAAAAGGAAACTAGGTTGCCGCGCCGCGCGCTTCTTCGTTGCGCGCAGGCGTGTGTTGTGATCGCCGCCTCTCCGTAACCATGGAAGCTCCACGGTTCCTCCACAGAACCTCCACAGGAGGTATGATCGCTTTACTGCGTGTTAGTTTGCCCTGGGGCAAACAGCCACGCTTCCCCCCCGCAGTTTCCTGCCCGTGTGACCGGGGCCAATGATGTTTCGTCATTTTAAAACTTAAGTCTATTGGAAAGAGAACTTGGGAATAGTTCAGTCACTATCCCTGTGGCCATTACTGTTTCTATGCAGAAATTCAGACGTGCACCTAAAATTGGTTTGGGACAATGGTATAAATATAAAGTTACAAATGCCCAATTAGGCCACTGGCTGACATATAATTTACAGCCTCTATTAATGTCAAAATAAAGTTGCTTGAACAAGCTAGAAACTTTGTAGGTATTCTTTATCTGACATTTGAAAAAACATGAGCAAATTGGGGGAAATAATCCAGAGTGCTCAGGAATGTTTAAAAGGTAAGATATTCAAATTTCTGTTTTAATTTAAATCTAGGCATCATTCTATTACTTTAAAACTCTTCACCATTAGGAATGGGTAGGAACCACATTTTTGTAGTTTGGTTTGTGGTTCATGGCTGAACCACAAACCAAACCACTAACAGATATGCCAGTTCACTAACCAAACTGGTTCGTGTTGGTTTGTGAGCCATTTCACCCCCCTGCTTTCTGCTCACCAACATTTTTGGCAGTGAGCAGAAAGCAGGACTTTAAATTTAAAACAAAGAGCTGAGCTGTTTTTCTTGAAGAGCAGAAAGCAGGGGTTTAAATGGCTTGGAGCCATTTAAACCCCTGCTTTCTGCTCTTCATAAACTACCACAAACAGCCATGAACTGCATCAGAATTTGCTGATGTTCATGGAGACTCATCAATTTGCAAACATCGCTTCATGAACCATGAACCAGCTAAAATTCATGACAAACTTTAGTTTGTCAGCTGGTCCATGCCCATCCCTATTCACCATTATTGTATTATGGAATATGTCAGAGCTAGATTGTGTATGCACGTTCTAACACATTGTGAATCTCCTTCTTGGAGTGTGTCATAACAAAGGATCTTCTAAGAGCCAGCATGGTGTAGTGGTTAAGAGTGGCAGACTCCCATCTGGAGAACTAGGTTTGATTCCCCACTCCTCCACATGAAGCCTACTGGGAGACCTTGGACCAGTCATAATTCTCTCAGTCCCATCAAGATGCCTGTTTTGGGGAGATGAAGGTGATGTGATTGTAAGCCAGTTTGAGATTCCTTAAAGTAAAAAAGCAGGGTATAAAAACTTTTCTTATCCTGAGAAAATAGGATCATCAATAAAAGACTGAGTCATAGGTTCGTGAAGCTCATTCTCATAATACCATAGAAGGAATTTCTATGTCAGCTGCTGGACTTCTCTGCTGGTAACAGCCATATGACTAGTGAACACTTTCCCAGTATACATAATTTCTATTTGTTTGGCTCTTAAGGGCACATGAGATTTATCAGAATTAAGTTGGCAATCCTAATGATAATTCATGCCTCTTATCAGGGGATCATTGCAGAGTGCAGCCAGAGATAGGTAAAGGATACTGAGGGTAGCAAGAAATCAGATTCCCTAAATTATTTATTTAAGAACATTTTTATGCCACTCCAGTCAACTCTCTGGCCACAGCATTGTGTACCAACAACAGTTTCCAGACAGTCTTCAAAGGAAGCCCCATGTAGAGCACATTGCAGTAATCTAATCTAGATGCTATCAGGACATGTACCACAGTGGCAAGATCATTTCTGCCCAGGAAGGGCTGCAGGTGGATCACCAGCTGAAGCTGCTAGAAAGCATACCTGGCCTCTACTTCCATCTGTTTATCCAACAGGAGGCCTGGGTCCAGAAGCAGCCCTAAGTGACAAACCTGCTCCTTTAAGAGGAATGCTTATGTTAGATACTGTCCTTTTGGCAGTGGTTCAATGTCACATGTTATGACAGCACAACTTTACAGAGTGAACACCTACTGACAGCACTTCATTCTGATCCTCAGTAGACTGGAACTATTTGGAGTAATAGAATGTCTCTTTAGATCAGGGCTCAAGAAACAAACAAGCACAAAGAAAAGCACATTCCAGGTACAAACAGTATTCAAGTCCAGTGTGACAATCTGTCAGGGGAGAATACATAACATAGCAGGTGACAGCAGCAGGGATAGAAAATTATGCTTATGGTATTGGCCATGGAGGCTCCTAGCACTGTCCAAGTTGTGAACCCCAGTTTATTTGTTCCTCTGACTGCCTCATTCCTTTTTATGGATGCTACCAAATAGCTTTACTTCTTATTCAAAACATTTTTACTTGAAATTTTGACTCAATTTTTTCTTCAATTTCTCTTTTGCCTTGTGCAAATCAGATAACTCTTCATTTTTCATATTTTCTGTTTCCTTGTACTGAACCTTCCTGTTAAATTCATGGAATTTTAACACAATTTTTTCACTAACAGTATAAAAATGGCATAAATATCAGCAATAAAACAGATGAAAAACAAAGGCTCTGAACACACACACCCCCAAAAAAAAATCCAGAAAAGGGAACATTCAGAGAACCTTAATATATTTCTAGCTTCAGTCTTCTCAGGTCCTATCCCTTCTCAAATCCTGGCTAATTTCTTTCCTCTCCTTCTTTAGCTCAGTCCTTAGTTCACTTACGTGTCCTCTATACCTGTATTCCAGAAAACTGGTTTAGCCTCTAGTATTGAGGACATCTTCCCAGCATTAAATAATTAAGCATAGCAGCTATATTAGGCCCTGATTTGGATCCTTGTATCTATGTTTTTTAAAAAGAACAACAACATGTGACTTACATGTGCAACTGTTGTCTTCACCAACAAATAATTATACATCATAGTATGTTTCATTTTTCTTTCAAATTATGACATTCATGATTCCAAACAAGCCATCTGTGTCTGGTTCTAAGCTATTATAGGCTGAAGGATATTATTAAGGTCCTCCTCACTGGGTACTAAGGAGAACCAAATCAGAAACAAATATGAGTGTATCCTCCATATAATTCACTACTCAAATCAAGCAAAAGAAGTGGTCTAAACTCTTTAGGTACCTGGACATGGTCACCAAGTTAGATGTTTGCAAAGGCGGGAGTTGAAAAAAAAAGATCTTGGCTCCAAAATGTGCCCTTCATTCCCTAGATGCCTGAATAATGATACAAAGTTATGCATGTGGCACACTCAAGGGTGTGGCTATGAGTAGTTAGGGAATTCTGAAGTTATCTGTGAATGATTTATATTGCCCTAATTGCCCGCGACTAATTAATCTCTTTTCATTAAGTCTTCAGGTGCTTGGAAGAGATATTTGCATTAGATGATTACTATAGCTGAGCAAGGAAGAAAGCTGGGATCAGACCCAAACATTTTTCACATCCTTTCATGTTGACCTTGCTTTCTTGCTGCTAAAATGGTAGACAACAATACAAGAATTTAAAAAGACTATTTACCCTTGGTTTGCTCGCCAGTGAGTGCAAAGAATTTGTACATTTACAAAAGAGGGAAAAAGAGAGAACTGTGTGCTAAATAATTCTGGGTGTTTGCAAAGCTATATATTAACTAAAAGATACATGACCAAATCTCCCAACATGTACTTTAAAATACCTGCATGGGGTCATCTGGATCAGAGCCATGATATGGGGCAAGGGTTGTGGTTAACTCTCTCTCGCTCTCTTGCTCTCTTTTCACCCTCTGAAGGGGATTTTTTAATTGCATTTTCTATAACTAAACACTACATGAAAAAATAAGGGAGGGTCTAAAGACTATAGGGATAAAGAAAAGAAACCTCTAAAAACCCAAGAGTGGGTGTCATACAAATTGCTTTAACAAGGTTACAAGCTTATATAGCTAGATATTCGTTAACTCTTTCTCTTGTGATGCTTTGGCAGGAATTTCTATTAACCCCAAAAATACTGGCTAAAAGCATCTGGGCAGGGAGAGATTGCTTTTTTGGAAATGGCATGGCAGAAAGGGTTAACACCCCATAATACCAGAATGGTGCCCCCTGCTTTAGGAGATCTGATAATGGATGGCCGTAATTTGATGTTTGGCCTTTAAAAAGTCAAGAGCTGCACCTAGAGGGACCTGAACCTTTCCCCCTTTTCAGGATAACCCAGTGTCCTGGGTGACTGGGATTTGCCACCTCTCTAGATAGTATTCATATTGCAAATTGCTTACTGTGCCCCATAGAGCTCTACTGGAAAAAATAAAGCCTGCCACTGGAGAAAAAAATAATTGCAGTTACAAAAAATGTTTTCCCCCAACTCAATATAGCCCTCTACCATCTGGCTGATATGGCTAATCTGGCTGTTTGGATCCATGCTATAGCAGCATCAAGACTAGACTGATGCACTTTAGATTGGTCTCACCTTGAAGTCAACTTAGAGGCTCCAGTTGGTGCAGAATGCTGTAGCTCTGTTATTATCAGGTGCTGGGTAGAGCATGCATATTACTGCCATCCTGCAGTCACTCCATTGGTTGCTCATCAGTTACCAGGCTCAATTCATGATATGTTATAACATACAAAGCCTTTCAAGGCCTTGGTCCTTCATATCTGCAGGTTTGCCTCTCTCCCATGCTCTGCCATGACAGCTTTGCTCATTGGAGTGGGGCACCCTGAAAATGGGCAGAATCAGTAACTGCTCATGCATGTGCTTCTGTTGTGGCCGCAGTGTTATGAAATGACCAGTCTGATGAGGTCAGGAAGGCTGCTCTCCTTCTGGCTTTCTGCAGTTTATACAAAACTGAATTGTTCAAGAAGGCTTTATTATACAGGTACTTAGTTCTGTACTGTAATAAAATGTTTGTTCAAGTTGCTTGGGTAAAAATATAGGGAAAGTGACCAGTCTGATGAGGTCAGGAAGGCTGCTATCCTTCTGGCTTTCTGCAGTTTATACAAAACTGAATTGTTCAAGAAGGCTTTATTATACAGGTACTTAGTTCTGTACTGTAACAAAATGTTTGTTCAAGTTGCTTGGGTAAAAATATAGGG
>NW_015166438.1:257535-257680 GCF_001447785.1 Gekko japonicus | reverse complement strand
ATCACTTGATGTACCTCTTTCCAGTATTTCTTTACCATGTCACATGTCCACCAAACATGGTAGAGCATACCAGTTTGAGTTTTACACTTCCAGCACATATTGTTACACCCAGGATAAAACCTAGCCAGCCTAGCAGGTGCTAAAT
>NW_015166438.1:256419-256591 GCF_001447785.1 Gekko japonicus | reverse complement strand
ACATTTAGTTCTTCTATTTTTAGACCTAAGAGCAGAATTTCAGGTGTTTTCTTAAAAGAACATTTTAGAATCTTTTGCATTTCACTGTGGACTTTTGGACAAAAGTCCCTAGCTTTATCACATGTCCACCACATATGATAAAATGAGCCCTCATGTTTTTTACATTTCCAAC